>NC_056726.1:657323253-657373253 GCF_019279795.1 Protopterus annectens
TGTCATAGGTGAGGTGTAGGCCATGTACACATAACACACATACACATAATGCATGCTGTGCATGTTTGCTGTGAGACGTGAAACATCTCAGTAATGTCAGTAGCTGCCTCAATCACATGCAATGCACAGAGCATCAGACACAAATTTGGCAACACTGTACTGCACATTGGATAGGCATAGTTGACACACATGTACACAACATAACACGTTTGTCATACGCAGTACACCTCAACATGCTACATATAGTGTAACCGGACACCCACTGCCAGGTCACACTTCAGTATCCCACATGTCATCCACACACCACACATAATATACCTGAGGGGTAGGGGCCTAGCATGGGGCTGTGCAACACTCCTCAACACATAACACAGTCATGTTAGGCAATGCTCCCTATTGGGCACCTCACAAACCCTTGTGCAACATGGCTGTGTAATTGTGAACTTAGCCACGGCACTGTGGTTCAGGTACAGCATGCTAGGCGGTGGTCTAGCACACTTTAGTGGCCTTGAGTGACCACATGATACATGATGAGGATGGCTAATGGTACTACACCCCATACTGTTACAATGGCCATGTCCAGAATTGGTATCCCATCACGTATACAAGCACCACTCATCCCGTGTGTGTACATAGCATGCATGTGCTACACCTGTGTCCACAATTATCTGCTACAGACACAGACACTGCAATCAGACATGGAAATCCATTTGACACAGAGATAACACATGCAGCCATGGTATGTGTACCTGTGTGTGATGGTGCACAGGACATTGCCGAGCTTATAATACTTGCACAGAAATGTTGTGTCCTTGTACACATTGTGTTCCAGGGTGTAGGCAATCACTGAACATGTACGCACATGCACCACAGCCATGTACACTGTCATTAACTATGGCTGTCTACATTCACACTGCATGGACTTGATCAACACTTATTCTGCATGCTGACACGTGTGACGTGACTGTTTGCCTTGTAATACTGTCACCCGCCTTCAACCAGTATTGAGTGATTTGGATTTCTGTTGTGTGTGTGTGTGTATCTGCTGTAGTGAGGAGTGTCCATGTGTTCCTGTGTCCATGTGTTCCTGTGTGCATGTGTAGACCATAACATGTGTTTCCTGTCTTCCTCTCACAGGTGCTGAGGTAGGGGTTGGCGAAAGCTGCAGGTGACCTGAAGCCACTGCCATGGATAGTGGTGATGATGACACATGTATTTTGGCACAGGGAGATTTGACAGGGTCTGTCATTGGTCTGACAGTCGACAGTATGCAGCGTTCAACCCCATCTATGCGCACACTCATACTGCCATTACATCACTCACCACCAATGGCCATAGGGGAGGCACAGCATACAGTTGGCATTGACCAGGAGAGTGTGGTACCCATGGCAGTTGCATCCCCTCACAGCAGCCATAGCCATAGATCCGGAACGGTACCACATAGGCGGAGGTCCAGGTGTTCTCGGGGGAGCACCACTGGACTTATTGCCCCTGGCAGGCGTGCCCTCACAGGTCTTACGACGACCACTATGTTCCGGGCTGTAATGCAGGCTCAGGCACGTATGGAACGGTACACCAGGCAGGGACTTAGGGCACAGAGGGCACATTACAATGCTATCAATGACAGCATCCGTAGGTGGTAGCCCTCAACATGTATGTCGGGTACCATTGTGTACATACAGACCCATGTTATGTCATGTGTCCCTTAGTATCCACATATCCATAGGTATTGTGGAGTCCCAAGGTGTATCACATAAGACATTAGAGGCCTGAATGCATATCCACAAGGCAGTCATACACCTATATAGACTGTCCATTCTTGGCAGACTTTATTGTGTATGACCATGTCTGACATATACCCCAGGCATATACCCTCACTCACACTACTCTTAAGTAACTGTCATGGGTGTGTGTGCCACAGATGACCTTGGCCACAGAACACAACAGTGGACGGCCGTGTCACATACATACATATGTGACCTATGATCTGAGAAGCAGCGGCACAACCTGTCAATGGAAATAAATGTATTCATGTAGTATGCAGGCTTCACACCTATGTACTGATTGAGGGGACATGTACACCTATATATTTGCCATGCAGATACCTGATGTCTGCAATGCACTTACTGTTGTCATCATACTATGTCATACCATAGTAAAAGCAAAACCCACACCGCATTGACCAACAGTGACACACAGTCAGCATTTGCAAGATTCAAACCCCCACCTAACTATGTTACGATACTAGAGAGAAACACATTAACACAGCGCGCTATTTGCTTTACTGGCTGGTTTTCCTTCTGCAGTATTTGTAGGATGGTGACATCATTAGACTTTCCAAAGAGGAATGTACCTCCTTTACTGTGTTTTCCCAGTCTCCAGAAAGGGAACACCTCTCAAAGGAAACTGCACACATACACACACCCACACCTATGTACTGATTGAGGGGACATGTACACATATATATTTGCCAGGCAGATACCTGATGTCTGCAATGCACTTACTGTTGTCATCATACTATGTCATACCATAGTAAAAGAAAAACCCACATGGTGTTGACCAACAGTGACACACACACACACACACACACACACACACACACACACAGAGTCAGCATTTGCAGGATTCAAACCCCTACCTAACTATGTTACAATACTAGAGAGAGACACATTAACACAGTGCGCTATTTGCTTTTCTGGCTGGTTTCCCTTCTTCTGCAGTATTTGTAGGATGGTGACATCATCAGACTTTCCAAAGAGGAATGTACCTTCTTTACTGTGTTTTCCCAGTCTCCAGAAAGGAAACACCTTTCAAAGGAAACTGCACACATACACACAGTTTGCAGGATTCAAACCCCTACTTAACTATGTTATGATACTGGAAAGAAACACATTAACACAGTGCGCTATTTGCTTTACTGGCTAGTTTCCCTTCTCCTGCTGTATTGGTAGGATGGTGACATCATCAGACTTTCCAAAGAGGAATATATCTCTTTCAGTGTGTTTTCACAGTCTCCAAAAAGGGCACTCCTTTCAAAGACAATTGCACACATACACACACTCACTGTTTGCAGGATTCAAACCACTACCTAACTATGTTATGATACTAAAAAGTGACGCATTAACACGGCGCGCTATTTGCTTTATTGGCTGTTTTTTCTTCTCCTGCAGTATTTGTAGGATGGTGACATCATCAGACTTTCCAAAGAGGAATGTACCTCTTTTAGTGTGTTTTCACAGTCTCCAAAAAGGGCACTCCTTTCAAAGACAGTTGCACACATAACACTCACTGTTTGCAGGATTCACACCTCTACCTAACTATGTTATGATACTAGAGAAAGACGCACTAACACAACTCACTATTTGCTTTACTGGCTGGTTTCCTTTCTCCTGCAGTATTTGTAGGATGGTGACATCATCAGACTTTCCAAAGAGGAATGTACCTCTTTTTTAGTGTGTTTTCACAGTCTCCAAAAAGGACACTCCTTTTAAAGACAATTGCACACATACACACAACCCTCCCACACTCACTCAGTCACTGTTTACAGGATTCAAACCCTTATCTAACTATGGTATGACACTAGAGAGTGACGCATTAACATGGCGCACTATTTGTTTTATTGGCTTGTTTCCCTTCTCCTGCTGTATTTGTAGGATGGTGACATCATCAGACTTTCAAAAGAGGAATGTACCTCTTTTAGTGTGTTTTCACAGTCTCCAAAAAGGGCACTCCTTTCAAAGACAGTTGCACACATACACACACTCACTGTTTGCAGGTTTCAAACCCCTACCTAACTATGTTATGATACTAAAAAGAATTGCACTAACACGGCACGCTATTTGCTTTACTGACTGGTTTTCCTTCTCCTACAGTATTTGTAGGATGGTGACATCATCAGACTTTCCAAAGAGGAATGTACCTCCTTTACTGAGTTTTCCCAGTCTCCAAAAAGAGAACACCTCTCAAAGAAAACTGCACACATACACCCCACACACACACAGTTTGCAGGATTCAAACCCCTAACTAACTATGGTTATGATACTGGAAAGAGACGCATAAACACCATGTGCTATTTGCTTTACTGGCTGGTTTCCCTTCTCCTGCTCTATTTATAGGATGGTGACATCATCAGACTGGACATGGTGATGTGTGTACACTTTGTTTTATGCCATTCCAGGAATGGTCCATGTGGGTCAGCAGGTGTCAACAGCTTGAACATAACCTCAATATCCTTACCTTGTGTGATCTATCTGTGGACACATTGACATTCCGTCATATGTCAACACATATTTATGCACAGTTTCTTGGTTTTGTGGATACTACATGTGTCTGGGATGTTGATAAAGGGCTATTCAAAGTCTATGTGACACATGTGTAGATATGTTCATTGATGTATGTCCTGGGTGGCTGCCTTGCAAACAGTCTAGCATGTTTGGGAACTATGAGCCGCACATGAACATACCACAGTTGGTAGGGTTGTGTGTGTGTGTAAGCTTCCAATAGCTCTGTTTATGACTGCAACCATGATGGACTCCATGACCTTGCAGATCAGACCTCATAGGCATACTGGACTTGACTTCCCATGGTGTGTTGTGCACCAACACTTGTGGGGAGTGCCATATGTAGCTGTGACACATTCAACGGTTCCACATCCTGTGTAGGTGGAGCGGCTCAGCTGACTGTTCAGGTGCATGATCTGTTTGTTCTGTAGTTTGTGCATGACACATATTGGGAATCAATGTATTCCACCTGCTGCCATGCTTTTGGCAGTGGGGGTAGCTGCTCATCCATTCTACATGTGATATCTCCTGGTATGATGATGTGGACTATTGTCAGTGGGGGATGGGTATGTACATATGGGCCTGTCTGTCATGATGTCGGCATTGACACTCAGGTACTGTTGGCCCTGACTCAGGACATGTATGGGTGTACATTGATATTTATGAAATAGCTGAAGGAGGTGTCATGATTCAGTCTGGACTCCTTCTCAGCTCCTCTTTACAAAATACTAATGAACATGAGCACTAATCCCTGTTATACTCTTTTACACGCTTAACACCCTACTGATCCTTTGTGATCAGGCTACAGAGTATGTCATGATAATATCCTGGCATGTCCAGTGGTCATTTTTGTGTGTACTCTTCAGTCCAGCTGGTGGATATCGTGATATTGACACAATGTCACATCTGCCTCATGTACACAGACAACCCTCTCCTCCTCCCAACAAACTCAGATATATGTGTGAGATGCACCTATATAGACATACAGGGAGCTGAACTCTCTTGGCCCATGACTGGCACAGTCTATCAGGTAGTGAAGGTAACCACACACACCACATATCAGTCTCACATTTCCTCTAGCAACAGCACTCAAACCACATTAGCACACATTGGCATACTCAGATGCTGTAAATGTACTCTACCTAAGCAGCAGAGACCTCCAAAGCAGACACACACACACCTGCTACCCTACTACAATACCCACATATCACAAAGTTCACAATGTCAGTGTGCCACGCAGTCACTGCCCTTCGGGCTAAACAACACACCTAATACACTTGTAATAGGCGACACTTATGTTCAGACACACTGACGTACCACTCACCAGCCCTGACAAGGGAATAGTCACTTTGGGCTGTCTGTTGGGTGCCAGGATCTGCCGCATAACACAGGCAGTCGGGTCACTCCAAAGCAAGTACAAGACTGGCACCATCATTGTCCATGCTGGTGTGTGTAACCTCAGACGTTACTCCCTGGACCACATGACATGATACATGGAGGTAAACTCTGATCATGTAGCCCAGGCCAGTATGACCCTGACCTTGTCTAGCATCTTACACCCATCAATTATGATGTCACAGTATACAGACCCACATATCACATTTAACAGTTGGCTAACAAATTTGTTTCATTCATAGGGATACAGTGTCTGTCAGCGTATGGTGACATGCTCAACATGCCACATAGCTTCACTATGGACAGCTTGCACCTGTCACCCTTGGACTTTGGTATGCTGGCTAAGGCTCTTGCTACCATCAGAGTGCCTTTTTTAAGCAGGGCTCAGAAGACAAACCCACCTCCATAGACATTATAGGTTCAATGAAACTAAGGGTAATGCTGCTCAACAACAGGTGTGTTAACCTCATATTGTGGCCACTCAGGACTCTCCTCAGTATGGAGAATAGCGATATCTGTGCACTGACAGATACCTGCTTCAGGCTCGCTTATGCACACCAGCACTACCAGGTTATGTTTCATACCATGCTGTCTGACAACAAGACTTGGAACAGACAACACAACTACGGGGAGTATCCATATACATCACAGATACACACACCTCCAGGTTAGTAGTACTGCACAAAGCATCACAGACCATACATATACAACTACCATTGTGCAATACTGCCTTTCAGTTTGTTGCCTGCTACAGAACACACTCCCAAACTCAGGAACCACACTCGGCTTTTGTGGGAACTATGGAGAATATGAAGGTCTCCACAGACACCATTATATTGTGTGACTTCATATACACACATATTGACTGGGGATACTACTCAAGCCCCGACAACCTCACCCAACAGTCACTACAATTTGTGGACTCATATGCTTTGGCACAATCAGTCAGCACAGCCAGAAGGGGGAATACATATTGGACCTGCTCATCACCAACATGGGGACTCTATGTTCCACACCAGTGATATACCCCTCATTGGTAAAGTCAGAACATACATGTATCTCACAGACATACATATACCCTCCACACACCCATCCTGGGTAATCTTGGTGAACTTCTCATGAGCCAACATCTCACTTCACCAAAGCAAGGTGGTATCCTTCAGAGATCCTGAGACAGTGGCATATACAGCTCACACTGCTGCATCCTTTACATACACATTCTATGGACACCTAGTGGAGTGCATGGATTGTGCTATCTGAAATAACAACAAGACCCACTACTACAATGGCAGGGGACCTGTCTGGTATAACCCAGCCATTAATAAGCTGTACAACATCAGGAGGACACTACTACATGATAGAGCACAATCCCAGACTGGGAAGGCATCTGTGATCTGTACTAGCAGACAGCTACAATAACTCATGGACTTTTTTAAGGGCCGCTTCTACCAGACAATTGCACCTGACACGTAGGACTATCACACGGCCTTCTTCACTTATGTCAGGAACCTGGGTGGACACTCACTGATATGCTGTGAGTTACTGCATACTGAATAAACCTACCCTGAACCCACTGGCATTGCCTACATCCTGGCAAACAGGTTCAGTGCAGTTGTCTCCCACCCATCCCCCCTAAGGAGCAACTATCCATCCCAACAAAGTATAACCTCCCTGACATCACACAGTAACAGGTGAGTGCTGCCCTCCCCACAGCGTACATCACAGTATCAATGTGACCAGATGGTGTCCCAGCCTGCATCATACAGGAGCATCTTGACAAACGCAACCCTCACATTACATCACTGTTCAATATCGGAGTTACCACAGGATATGTACCCAAGGAATGGCATACTACGACAGTGGTCCCACTCCACAGAGTTGGTGCCACAACGGACCACAGACAATATTGCCCTATAAGCCTATGTAGCCTGTTCTGCAAAGCTATGGAGCATATTGTCATAGGACTCCTACACATAGACATCGGGAACCTACAGACACTGTGTTCTACTCATTTCAGCATTGTTGTGGGCAGATCTTACCTCTTGAACCTGTAGGTATTCTTTAAATGGCTAACAGGTCCATCGACATAAGGACGGCTGTCCACACAGCCTACCTGAACCTTTCAAAACCATTCAACACAATAACTCACTGGGCCATTATGCATAGGCTCACCAGCATCAATTTGGACACATATCTCACACAATGGATTGATACCTAGATCAGGGATAGCACCCACATGGTCAGAATTGCAGGTGCCATGTCTGACTATACACCAGTTACACATGGTATCCCACACAGCTTGGTCCTGGGATCTCTCTTGTTCAGTATATATTTGTCTTACGTACAGGCTCTCACAGGGGGAATATGGCTGAACTTGTTTGCACTTGACTGCAAACTGGGTGCCATGATCAACTCTCCAGCTGCCACATGCATACTCAATCAAGGTCTCACAGAGATGGATGACTGGTGCCTGAGCCATGGCCTACAGCTAAATGCCATTAGTTGCATAGTCATCCCCTTTGGGAGTAACAACATGCCCACACATTGCCACATAGGTAGTACTCCATTACATACGGTAGGGGTTTGGGGACATGACTTGTTCGTACTGTTGCCTTTAACATTCACGTTGCCAAAGTGGTTGGACACACCTTCTATGTGGGCCACCTTATTCCATATGGTTTCACATCTAGATCATCACATCCATGCTTGGTTACAATGCCACATTTGGGGTGTCCCTTACCTGACACCTGCAGCAACTGTACTGGCCACAGACGGTCCTCACCAAGCAGATCTAGGGACTCACACAGATACCCTGCATAGTTCAGATGCAGTAACTCCAGCTCTACTCAGTCGCTTACCACCTACTCAGATATGATGTGTGCCTGTTGTTTACAGCTATACCCAAACCAAAATTACTGGACATGCTCCACCTCAGGATATCCAACTCCCTTGGAGCTACACACTGTAGGGAAGTATACCTCAGCACAGATGTTAATAGGACATTGTGGAGGGACAGATTCTTATCCCAGAGGCTCCACTCACTACAGAATGTAATCCCAGTTTCACATAGGCAGAGCCACCCACTGACCACCTACTGGAGACATCTTGACGACTGTATGGGTGATTGTGTATTTACCCCTGGGATATCTTCTGTGTCCCTGCTAGACAGAGGCACACTAGCATAAACATACATGGGCTATCTTGTGTGACCTACTATTCACACACACAGTGTAGTAATCTGACAGGGTTGCGAATGCCAAACACACTCTGGCTAGGCTTGTACATGCCCTAGGGCAGATAGCCTAGTATTGATCTCTGAACCTATGCTAATGTTCAAGATGCACAATGTTTATTGCTGATACTGTTTGCAGGTCTTTATCATCTTTGCTTTACCAGTTTCCATGAAGAACTTCAGTATCTGCAGAACATATTTGATTATGACAGGGTTCCACTATATTATAAATGTGTCTGTTGTCATATAACTGTGTGCACAGGGCGGATTGCTGTATACTGACAGGTTCCTGGGTTAACACATGCAACTGCCAGATATGCGTGGCCTACTGCTGTACTCAGACATGGCCTAAGTCTGTGAGCATGCCCAGTTCTGACATTCCATGTTTTGTTGTCTAACATTTGTCTCATTTATTCAAGTGTGTGAGCATGCCCAGTGTGACCCTTCAGTATGTTGCTGAGGTCCACTACATTTGCTGTAGTGAAAACCTTTGTTTTGTTTTCTCTGTAACCCACAAATGACTTAAATTTTAAACTGCTGTAATCTTTTTGTTACCATTGTTTAAAGATTTGTCTCTAATCTACAAATGATTGAAATTGTAAACTAATGTAATCTTTTTGTAATGTTTGTTTTGGAGCTTTTCTCCCCAGGACTCCATTGAAAATGGGTTCTTTTTGGCCCAATGGACTATCCTGGTAAACCAACTGCAAATAAATAAAAATGTGTGCGAACATGACCAATATTAACATTTATACTGTGTGTCTTGGAAGTCCGGTTCTGTTCTCACTGCAGGACTCACCTTTGTGTCATAACTCAACAAGGATTATGCTGTGCCTGCAGAGTTTCCATGGAATACTTTGCATAGACTTATCAACATTCTGTCATACAGGTGGACCACGGCAATACTGTCATGGTTTAGCGGTTCAGTACTTTGGCTATAGTGCACAGTATCCTGGGTTCGAGGCCCATCACTGCTTTATATTTTCATACTGAGCAGACCAGATTGCTTAAGGGCCTGTTAAGCAAATATGAGCATGTTGGCTTTTGTTCAGCTATGCCCTACTTAGACCAGGCTTGTCCGACATTGCTCAATATTCACCAACATTGCTGGACGTTGCCCAATATTACTGAACATTGACCACAGTTGTGCTAGTTGGTGTGTGCGATTTTGCTTGCATATACTATATGGTGGTAATTGCTGTTTAGCACTGCTTTATATTGCTTAACACATGGCATTCATGCCTTAGGTAGTGCTGCAGGGCTGCCTATGTCGGATGCACATACTACACTCCCTGCACATGTTTGGAAGCAGGTAGTGTCAACTTAGGCATCCCTTTTACTTTATGTGCAAGTCAGAGAGGGGTATCATTTCCAGAGTTCCTACTGAGCCAGTGTATGTGCTATGCGTTGCCTCTTTGCCAAGGCCAAAGCATACTGGGCACGCCTACTTCTGCCTACTGGGGCAGACTCAGGTTGTTCCTCCTCAGAGTCACGCTCTGCCTGTGATGGCCTTGGCAATGGTGGGGGGCTGTTTGGCCCAGGCCTATGCTGGTCCTGCTGCAGCTGTTTTCACAGGATCATATTATGTAGCATAGCACGTACCATGACAATTTGGGTACATGTAGTTGGTGAGTACTGCAAGGCTCCACCAGATGTGTCCAGGCACCGGAACCGTGACTTGAGCAGCCCAAACACATGCTCTATTACATTACGTGTTTGTGCGTGTGCCTCATTATGGTGTTCCTGTTCAGGTGTGTGTGCATTTCTGATGGGTGTCATCAGCCACGGCTCCAGTGCATAGCCAGCATCCCCCACTAGGTGACCATGTGGGATGTCCCCATTGGCAAATGTCTGGTACAGCTGCATCAGATGCCAGATATGGGAATCATGGTAGCTTCCAGGGCAGCCTGCACACACATTCAGTATTATGCCCTGGGCATCACACATGACCTGGCAGTTGATGGAGGGGAAGCCCTTGCGGTTGACGTAGACCCTACCCCGCTCACTGGCTGGAACTGGTGTAGTACCCTGGATGCTGATGACTGTGATATCCCCATCATATCACCAGCTGGTCTCTGGAAGGTACCTGTGGCTAATATTCTTAGGCCAACACATACCTTGGTTTCCACTGGGATGGGTTCCCCTCTGTTGTTTCTGTGTGTGAGGCGTAGCCTGCACAGCTCAACAATTTGCTGCAGGAGGTCTCTGTCCACTCTATAGTGCTCCACTATCTCCAGCTCATGTAGCCCCTGGTAAGTTACCCTGGGCCTGTACACTGTTCTCTGTCTCCTCACTGTGGGTTGTCCAGCAGCATTTCCATTGTCACCACCCTCAGCATGTTGCATATATCGCCTTATAACAGCAATGGCAGCCTCTAACATTTCTTTGTCTCAGTAAAGCTTTTTCAGTTTTCACTTCTATTAGCTTACTGCAGTGTCTGTTGAGAAACATAATGGACTGTTGTTGGCAGAGTTTAAGTGCTAGGCTGGGCTGGGCTAGTGTACTGCCTGTGTAATTGCCTGATTCTGATTGTTTTCACCTGCTAGCTCTGCTAGTACTCCCTGGTAGCTTCTTACTATTTGTTGTGCTTCCTTTTTCCTTTCTTTTTCCTCAAGGGGGAGCGCCACGCACACAAGCTCAAACACGTACACAGCAGCTAACATGTGCACACACATGCTTACACGGGCTAAAACTTGCTTAATTGGGTTAAAACGCGTGCACACCAGCGCAAATGCACTTACAACTCTTTAGACAGCCTTATGCATGCTTACTCCGGCTTAAACGTGCACACTCATGCTTACACGCGCGCACTCTGTCTTACTTGGGTTTACAGGCACGCACACGCGCGCATACCCGTTCAGCAAGAAACTTTGGTGTTATCCACGGCATACACCTTCCATTTCTTGGCTTTCCCTAGCCTACCTGTTGACACACCTCTTTCCATGATGTCTAAATGACAGCGGACACATGCCACTCTGCTCCAATGAGCTTCACTTCTTTCATACATACCCCCCTCGTGATGTCACCTATCTTCTACTCTGTTACTCCCCATATCCTACTCCTACACTCCACTGACTGTGCTCATTTGCAATGTAAACTAGCGATTCACTATCCTAACACTCATTTACATAGGATTGCCTACTAATGCTTGGTTACATGTCTTAGACTGTGCTTCCCCCCTTAGCAACCTCTACTCGGTGGCCATCTTGTCTTCAGCCTGCCATTCCCTTGCATTGTACATTACCACTTTCAATAAAATCCACATTTGTGGGTTTTAATTTGTAGTATTCTGTGTTTTAGAGTGCAGCCTGTTTGCGTGGCGCTGCGTTGCGCTTAAACATCGGAAATTGGCGAAAAAAAAAAATATTTTTATTTTAATTTTGCATCAGGGAACATTTCCAATGGCCATATATTTGGCCATTGGCATGCTTCCTGCACTGGATGCAACCTTTATTTGGAGCTGTCATGGCTTCGTTTTGCTATTTGCAGAACGGTACTCAGTTGTCAACTGAGTACATTTCTACAAATAACACTGCTCTTACTCGGACAGGTTCGGGTTTCCTGAATCGCAAATCTACCTCATTTGCATGCCTTTCACCTGCAATTGAGGTGATTTGCATGTCCCAGCCCTGTCCGTGTAAGAGCCATTTTAGGAGCTCTCTTACACACCCCTACAGGCTGTTCCTGGATCACTCGTCTGACATGATGGCTGCATGGAGTCTTGCTCTACTCTTAGACTCCATGCAAGCCATCGTGAATCCGGCCCACTGTCATATGCATTTCAATACCCAAGGCTTATACATTATCTAGTTATGTAAGTATTCTCTGCATGGCAACAACAGAAAGGCTTTCAATGTTGGCAATTCTTTATCAGTATGCTTATTAAAGCTTACTTGCATCTTACAATCTCAGACAAGCTTACCTGATGGTCATTAAAGCATTGCTAATTAAATACAGAGCAGTAGGCAATTTCTGAGCAATAATAAGCATAAGTCAACAGTATAAAAATATGACAGACCAGAACATTCTGCAAAATCAAGGACAGTATAAAAGTAGCACTTGTGTCTACCTTAGATGGGGGGATACTCTGCACATTTACACTGCATAACTGCTCCTTGCCTTGCTTGGACACATCCAGAGTCACTACATGGGGGAGTGGGGTACAACAAGTATGTCACATTTTGAAATGTCTCTGGCTGACTGGGATGGCCCTGACACATTTGTCATACCTCTCAACTTCGGAACAAGAAATATGGACAGAGCCATACATAGAAGTGGGACAAAGGCCCAAAAATAAGGACAATTTCTAAATATTGCTCCTATAATCTTAGAAAGATAATAGAATAGTAGGTCTTGCATTAGTATGAATTTTCTGAAAGGTATGAAATCTGAAACTCAAATGTCTGTCATTATTTTCTAACTTCAGTCTTTAATGATTTATCACTAATTTGCCAAAAAAAACACAATTTTATAAAAAATGGATGAAAAACGTGATGCAAAAATATAAAATAGCCACACAATACAGCTGGGAACCTGTCAAAGAAGGGACACTTTTTTAATATTAGTACTTCTAACTTGAGCAGCTGACAAAATAAAATAAGCTACATGCATTTCTGAAATAAAAGTAATCTATAACTCTTATTACAGTTATTTCTTAATTGCAAGCCCTCCACGTTTTCTTCCAAAATTGCCATTTTGCGGCAAGATTATTAGAGGAAGAGCAACATTTTGAACCAAAATCGGGGACAGTTGAGAGGTTTGGATATACCTAATTCTATAAAGCAATTTATTTGCACGTACCTCTCAACCTGTTAATGCAGGAAATCTGGACAAGGCCAAATATACTGGGGGAACATATAAACAGTACTATAAATCATTGTATAAACTGAGACACTTGATAGAATAACAGGTCTTGCTTTAGCATGCATTTTTCTGAAGGTCTGAAACTCTGTGTCTGTCATTATTTAGTGACTTAATTCCTAAATTATTTGCCAGAAAACCACACATTTTATGAGGAACAAACCAAAAATAAGAAGCAAAAATCTATTCATTCTGTGAAAATCTGGACAGTTGAGAGGTATAGTTCAGCCAGGACTGTCTTTGAGTTTGCTACTCTTCCCCCTCACAAAATCATGGTTGAATGGAGCCTCGCCCCTGCAGCCATTCCATTGAACCATTACTTCGCTATTTCACCCCATTTACCATAAACACTAATGTGCATACTGCTTTACTTCTACGGTGATTTGGACTTCATTTGAAAGTTTTATTTTGCATTTTACAGCACAAACACTAAGACATCTGCTAAATAAAGCAATGCAGTATCACAATGAAAACAGACTTAGCATTATAACTTCTCTGACCTTGAAACTCACATTCATTGAGACAGCATTGAAACCCACATTCAAAGAAAATACATTTTGCCAGTGGCAGATAAAGATTAACTTTGTGCTGTTTTCAAATCATAAGCCCCTTGCACATGAAATACACGTGGTCTTTGATACACCTTCCTGATTGTATTAAATTATATTCCTTGTACAATATAGTGCAGTTGTTAGAGAGCATTTTAAATTTGTTTTGAACATTTTTCCAGTAAACAATGAAACAAAATGCATGCACCAATAATGACAACATTGCCCATTTCAGAACATTTTTCCAGTAAACAATGAAACAAAATGCATGCACCAATAATGACAAAACTGCCCAATTCAGAACATTTCTATCATAAAAGTCTACTTAAACTTCTACAGTCCACCAGTATCAGTAAATATGCACAATCTCTGAAGAAGTAAAAGTCATCTAAATAATTCCACATTAAAGAAATCTGTAACTAATGAAGAGGTTGCTGCTAGCAAACAACGTTATATTTCATTGTTTCATCTACAAATAAAGTGGCTTTTGCCCTTGAGGAATAAATTGCCTAAGTTGCATTAAAAAACGACAAGCTAGTAATAATGCAATAGGGAATGGATGGCAAACTGATAGGTTCATAGTTAATAGGTATCTTCACCAAAAAGGACTGCAGCATCCACCCTTTTTACAATACAGTACAGTATGAGCTATGCATCTACCTACTGTGGGAGTAGAACCCACAGCCTTCTGCATCAAAAGCAAGTATACTACCTATTGTGCTATTACCAACGCAAGCAGATTTGGCATACGCAGCACTAAACTTTTGTTCCCCTGCAGCTCTTAGCTTCTTGTAAAATCTACTTGACACTCAGCTGCATCTCTGAACTTTGCAGCACAAGAAATCTGGAAAAATCCAACATTTAGGGGGGAGGGGCAAAAGACCAAAACATAGGGACACATTTTAAACATTGCTTGTATAATGTTGGAAAGTTGTTAGAGTAAAATGCTGTGTTATCACCATACATTTAACTGACAAGTATTGAACCCAGGACCCTGTGCAAAACAGTCAGAACAACATACCACTATGCCAAATCATCTGTTATATGAAAGAGAGGAAGACTGAAACTTAAATGGCTGCCATTTAATTATGTACCAGTTATTTACAAAACTCCAATATAAGCAACAATGATATAACAATCTGTAACTCACTATGGAAGCCCACCCTCTCAACTAAAAAATATATCACTAATACATATAAACTAATCAAAGACATTAAATTCCAAAAAGATGTACCAGCTATTTACAAAACTCCAATATAAGCAACAATGATATAACAATCTGTAACTCACTATGGAAGACCATCCTCTCAACTAAAATATATATCACTAATACATATAAACTAATCAAAGACCTTAAATTCCAAAAAGATTTACTTGTCTCCCCCTATTAGAGAAAGAACACTCCATCCATCAATACCCTTGAACTAAACCAAGCTATCAACTTAACAAATAAATCCATACCTCTTAAGAAATTGGCATTTACCCAACTGATGATCTATAACAACGCATATTTCACACCCGCTATCTTACATAAATTTAACTCTACGAAATCCCTTCTTTGTCCTCACTGTAAAATGCAAACGGCTGATATTCTCCATTTATTCTGGAGTTGTAAATGTGTATTTAAACTTTGGAACTCCCTTAAATTCCAGTTACAAAAAATGGGCTATCAAACATCCACACTCACCTGGGAATTCACTCTTCTACATATCCTACAAAACAACATCTCTAAAACTCAAGCAATTACTATGATCAATATTTTTCTTTTACTGAAACTCTATATAGCAACAAATTGGCTTAACCCAAATAACATATCCTGGGAGGATTTTAAGTTAATGGCGACCAAACATCTTTTAGCCCATAAAATTTTAATCGACAAGGGTAATAAAAACATCAAACACAGGAAATTATGGGAACAAATCTTCAAATCATTCTTGCCTAGCTCATGACAATGTATCAGACTTAATTACAAATAAGAGATCCCATACTAAAAACTATATTCATAGCTCAAGAATTTTTCTTCTTTTCCCTCTCCCTCTCCCTCCTTTTTCTAAGATATACGCGCAATCACAATAATTTTCACTGAAATGTAACAATTTTTCTCTCGAATATTGAAAACATCTATGTATATAGTGTAAATAGTATTGGTTGATTGTTTTATTTATGTTTGTATTACCCTCAATGTATATCAACTGCTTATTGTGAAGAGGTCTTACCTCTACCTTTTCTACTATGTATGATGTTTTAGGTCAATGAAAAAAAAAATTTTATTGAAAAAAAAATGGCTACCATTTAGTGAATTCAGTTCTCACCATAGCAGTCAACATCTTAGCACAAAACACCTGAACAAAGCCAATAATGGGGGAATACAGCCCCAAACATATTCAGTGAGTTCAGTTATCACCATAGCTCTCAACCTTGGCACAAAAAAACCTGGACAAAGCCAATAGTGGGGGAATACAGTCCAAAAATAGGGACAAATATCCATTAAGGACACCAGAGCAAACCCACACAAACACAGGGAAGACATGCAGACTCCACACCAGCCAAGAATCAAACCAGACAACTTGTAGCTGTTAGGCAGCAATGCTACCACTGCACTACTGGCTGCATTAAGTAACACAAATACAAAAAACACATATTTTATGAGGAACAGAACAGAACAAATATGAGGCAAAAATCTGCAAATGTGTTACAAATGGTGGTGGGTAGAGAATTCAGGCTCTTGTCACTTGGGCCCAAGGTACAGGGTTCAAGCCTTATTCTCTACCCACCACCATGTAGCAACTGGGGCATTTCTCTCTCTCTCTCTCTCACACACACACACACACACACACACACACACACACACACACACACACACACACACACCCTGCAGATCCTCTTCCATGGCAGATAAGTCCCATCCTCCATGAGCTAAGGTATGGCAGCTAAGTCCCGTCCTCCATGAGCTAAGGTAGCAATTCTGTCCTCTGCATGGCAGCTAAGCCCTGTCCTCCATGAGCTAAGGTAGTGATTCTGTCCTCTGCATGGCAGATAAGTCCTGTAGCGGCCTGATGATTCCCTGTCCTCCATAACAGCCCTCGCAGGCTTTCTGGGTCTCCCTGCAAGACATAAGTAGGCTGGAGCCTCCAGCCTGCGGGCGATGCAGTCTGGTGTTCTTGCAGTCGTCACTGCACAGACCTCTGGGCTGGCAGGGTGGAGTTCCCTGCCTTCCCTATCTGGACTGCCTGACAGAGCAGTCTGGAGTTCAGGCATGAAAAACGCATGCGTGTGTGGAGTTCTGGACTGCCTAACACAGCAGTCAGGAACTAAGCATGCATGCCTGGAGTTCCGGGACTACTCGTAAACATTTTTTTAAGTTTATTGTTTATTTTCTACAGTGGGGGAATTTATTTTATTCCTTTTTCAGGTGGGGGAGCTGCAGTCCTACAGTCCTATAGCACAAACTGCCCCTGGAAAATATCATTCCACAGTAAACCCTCCCACCATGGATTATCCATGGCATATTATGTGTTGCTATATATACTGTCTGCATATCAGTCATCATATACACAGATTAAATTAATGACCAATTTTCCTACCACACTGCTGTAAGAATCTGGTGCTCATTTCTGAATATCAACATTTTGAACTATGGAGTTCCCACAACAAACACACAAATGCAATAAAAAATAGACTTCCTGCACCCTTCTAATTATCATTCCTACCAGTGTGTAGTGCTGTAACTCAGAGGAAATAAAAGCAGAATATTTGAGGTCATGGAGGCTATTGGGCTTCAACAATGATTTTGCATAGTTCTCCGGATATTATAGTAGTAGTGTATTTTGACAGACACTATCACTGTAACATTCTATTTTGCATTATTACCTCTAAAGCAGCTGTGCAGTGGAAAGTGGATGATTTCTTTTTTTTTTCTAAATAAGGAGGTCCTTTTTTTGTATTTTATGGACTATACATGAAACAAGAATACAATCTAAACAACAGTTGTTGGGATCAAGAATATAGCATGCTTAGATCTCATCTCACAGGAGGTTATGGTAGTACTGAACTCTGAAAGTACACATTTGAAGCATGGAGTTTCCGAACCAAACATACAAACAGCATAAAAAGAGACTATCAACAGTCATTCTGAGTGGAAGTAGATCTGTTCCCTACACCCTAAATTAATCAGAGCTAAGGAAAAGCACCAATAATTTTGCAGCCTTAATCTCAGATTTAATTTGTTTTTTGCAGGTCTGTAATTATGGTGTAACATGTTCTTCCACAGTGTAAACAAATACCATAGGCACCTTTAGAGTTAACACTTTCAGACTAGGGCTCACTTTACTCTTTGCAATATTCATATACCATAAATACATTTCTGGCAATGTCTGAGTGGAAATGCAGCATAATGCATCCTGACTAGTTCAGGACTAACAATTAATGCTGATTTCTCATGTTATTCTGTCAGGTATGATCTTGCCTTGTGTATATGTATTAGTTTATTGGACCACTCATCTGAGCCATGTTGTTAATGTTCTTACAGAGTATATTGCAAGACATAGCCATTTTCATTTGCTAAATGATTGGATAATAAATATTAATTATTCTTCAATAATTGTTCATCTGTACTGCACTCTTTAACACTTCACATATATAGATTGTTTACCCATATCCATACTTGATGTATCTGACAATGTATTAATAATTCCCCAAGTCCACTATAATTTCCTTAATATTTCCCCAGTCTTCTGAATGTTCCTGTCCATAGACACCTGAACCAATAATCACCATTAATTCTACTGGCATCTATCTCTGATTGTGGGTATTTGCTGTTCTAGGTGTAGTAAGTCCATTGGTTTCACATATGGCACTTGATGACTGGCAACACCGATACTCTAGGGAACATTCACGATACCTAATGCATACATAGTCTCTAAGGAGAAGATCCACAGATTGCAGCAAATCCTACTTCTACAGTCCTATTGTTTTTTTCCTGCCTCTGTCTCAGCTGTTGTCTCCATCTTTCTTTTTGAATTGGTCAGTCTATCATTTGGCATTGAAATGCATATGACATATACTGCAGCCTTAGTCCTTGCACCTTTGCTTTCAGCATGATTCTTGATGCTAATGTTGTTAATGCATGTACATAGCAGCCTTACAGACATAGAACCATTTCCATAGTGGTATATGAATAGTGATTTGAACACGACACAGATGGATAATTTCACTTTTCACAGTCTTCGTGTAGAGAATGCTGTACGTGACTTCAGTGCATGTTCTGGGATCAATATCGTAGTTATAGCAGTTTGACAGGTCATTAGTAACAGGTGTTCTGATTGATATACTTTGTCTCAGCTGCATGTTTTTTTTTTTTTTTTAAGGTAAACTTTAATATATGTTAAAGACTTCTGTTAAATATACAGGTAGAATCCTGTTTTATCAGCTCCCTATTGAAATATCGGCACTCAAAATTATCAGTGACAGCAGCCCCAAAAAAAAAGACAGAAACACTAGAGAAGAGCAGATGTCGAAAATCACTCTTCTCCTTAAAACTTCTTTTTCTAAGGGAGCAAGCCCCCCATGCACCCTCCCATGTGGGGGGCAAGCACTCCATACTACCAAAACTCACATATACCAACTAAGAGATTGCCATACCTCAGAGAAAAGGGAATATTCAGAGAAATGGCATCTCAGACTTAGTACATGCAAGTCTGATCATTCAGCCATTCAGTCTCTGAATTTCAGGGCTCACTCCCAACATGTCAAATGCTTACAGTTTTAATCATGACAATGGACTATTTCTGTTCCAGTGAGACATACTATTACATCTCAAACACAATGTATACAGTATATCATACCCTACCAAAGTAAACAGTTTATGATTCTTGATTACTTTGCCAGTTCCGGTACATGGGGATGTTGTGTGCTGTAAGAGTATACTAAGCTGCATTATTTGGGTATATATATATATATATATATATATATATATATATATATATATATATATATATATATATATATATATATATATATATATATATATATATATATATATATATAGATATATATATAGATATATATATATATATAGATATATATATATATATATATATATATATATATATAGATGTATATGTATAAATAACCAGTCTGGTTAATCCATATATACATGGGTCATGCAGACACTATAATGCCCATGATAAGATGTAATATACTGTTATTGTTAGTGCAAATGTCAGTTTATGAGCACAGTGATATGTGAAACATCCAAAAAATGCCAACCCTGACAACCTAAGACTTTTCTTGCCCTTCTGTATTTAACATCACTGAAATTAATTCAGAGATCTGAAATATTTTAAGCCATAAAATAATTTTTGGTTACTATATGGATTTTTAGCAATTGTAGTGCCTGCAGTAAGTATTGGCAATCTACATGTTTATATCATTACACAGTATATCATATAACACAGAAAAAGTAAAGAAGTTTTTTTTTCAAATGTACTGTGGACAGCAAGCGTAGTACCTGATTTGCCTGGCTTCTTAAAGCAGCTTGATTTTTGTCACAACGCTCCCACACTTTTGCAGTTGTGGGTTTAAAAGTCAGTGACGTTAGCTTTCACCCCTTATGGTTATCTGATTATCAAAGTCCCTCCGTCCCCTATTGACTGCCATTGGTCAGTTGTGTAAGATAATTAACTACTCCCCCCCCCCATTCTTTTACATAGCTCCATAATACTGACAGCCCACACAGCAAACAAGTATTACTCTTGAGATGACCTCCCTTACTACAAATCATCATTTTAGTTATTTATTTGTATTTGTTTTCCTGGGTAGAGTTCTGATCTCCATGAACCATTTTCCGACTTAGCCTTGGAGTGGTGTCTGGCTAAGTGACTAGCTCCATTCATAGCGTTCCCATCTGCTTAGCATCTTTGCCACACACTGGGAGGGTCCTGAATAAATCCCACACAATTATTGGCAGATAGAAGATTTATTTAAGTATTACTAGTACTTCATTTAACTGATTTTTTTGCACTTTATATAATTTTTAAATACCCTAATATTGTATTGTTTGCTGATTGCTGACAACTGCACTTACTGTGTATTTTGCTACTTTGAAATTTTGTCTGATCTTAATTGTTGTATTCCTGCAACTTTGGACTTGGTAAAGAGATTCTACATAGTTTTCTGTGTTTTAATTGTATGTATAAATGTTGTCCTGTTTGCAAGGCTCTTGGCTGATTCCCACATTGCTCAGGAATGCTTGATGTCATTGCCTGTGCCTCTGATGTGATATCCTTGCATCATGTGCAATCTAGGCAAAAGCTAAGGACATGTCTTTAAAAATCAGACTTCCAGAAGCTATTTATATGACTGAATACTGGTTTCTTGTTTTCTTTGACCACTTACCTGTATTTAAGGCAAAAATTACTGCATTTGCTCAAACTGTCTTCCTATTGGTCTGATTTGAAATCACTTTGTCTAGTTAGTTAACGTTGTTTTGTAGTAGTGTTACACTCTCAAGCAATCTTTTTTTACTTTTACTTTAACAGAACTGGGATATTCCACCTAGTTGTAGTCGGTGGTGTTTTGGTCTACTTGAGGTAGAAAACAGAAGTTGTAAGCTCATTTCCACGGAATCCATTGCCATCCAGGCAAGGATAGGTTGTTAAACTGCAGTATTACATGAATCACCTTTTCTCGTTTACTGTCTGGTACTTGAACTGCTTTGTCTTGTAATCACCTTATCGAGGGTGGATTTAGCTAGGGAAAAATGTGTTTATTGTTGCATTCTACCTGAGGATCCTTTTTGCTGTCTTTTGCATTAATAGGTCTAAGGTCATTCATATTGTGGGGGAAGGTGTTTGCCTGGTCTGTCTGAACATGGAAGCCCTCCAGAGGGGCTCAAATTGTAGTTGTTTATTGATCAAAAGGCTCAGGAGTTAGATTTCAATTTTGTTTGTGTTTCTATAAATTAAGGTTACTTGTACAGCTCTGTGCTCATCTTCACAGAGCTCAGTAGTCTTGCTTTATGATGTGTTTACACTGAATCCAGGGCCATTCAGCCAAAAATACGTTCTTAAACTGAAATATTGCACTTGTTTTTTTTTACTTTTTAAGTGATAACTGCATGTATATTGCAATTTTCTGAGCATTGAAAGTGTATTTTTGCTACAAATTGCCTTTTATCCATTGCTGTTTGGTACTTGAGTTGCTTAGTCTTGTAGAGGAGTGATTTAGCTAGGGAATAAGTTGTTTGTTGGTGAACTTCACTTCAGGGCCCTTTTTCCTGTGCTTCTACATATTAAGAGGACTAAGGTTTTCCAACTTGTGGAAGAAGGTGCTTGCCTGGTCTATCTCAGTTGGGAAGCACTTCAGAGGAGCTCAAAGTGCAGTTCTTTTATTGGCTAGAGGGCTCAGGAGTTAAATTTCACTTTCATTCCCATATAAATTAAGCACATTTGCATGGGGCTGCTCACCTGCAGTTGTTGTCAGTATTCTGTAGGAATGCAAGTGCCTGAACAGTCAAGTTTATCTATAAAAGTAGTGATAGGACTGTAACCTGCAGTTAAGTAATGCATTGTGCAGAGTGAAGCTCAGAGCAGCAAGCTTGTGTGTCAGATAGCATTAATAGCATTTCCTAGCAATATCTAATACTATATCCTAGCACTGTTAAGCTCTAGTCCCTAGCCCTAGAAACCACCCCAGGAGACCTCTGTATAGGTGTGCACCACTTAACATCCTTTCAGACAATGTCCGACCACATTTACATCCATGCTGTACTAAGCGGACATAAATGCCATCAGCCATTATACAAACGAGTGTTAAGCGAAGCACAATACAGTGTTCATTTAATGTCTGCACTGCTTAATGTTCTATGGAATAAAACATATGCTGGATGTTACAGCGAATACCTGTAAAACCCAGTCCTCAAACCCTACTGGTCCACCCTAACACAAGTCTGGGCAGCATGGGTATGCAGTTTCCAAATGTCTCTGCAGCCAGCTTGGTAGATATGGGCATCCTGAGACAATGTAGTAATTGTCTCCTGTTCACAGACAAACTTTTAACTTTAAAGAAACCAACACCGTATATGAGAGATATACATGTACAATTTCCTTGGAGGCAAAAATCTTGCATACAAACAAGGTTGTCAAGAACACACACACTACATCCACTACACAAAGTCTTCACCACATACACACAGACCAACTTATAATGAGACATTAAAAAGCAAGCTCCCCAAACCTCAAATGCCTCCTAAGCCTGCAAATGGCAATGCCTGTCTTCAGCAATCTCAAATGCATACACTAAAAGTAACACGAAACACATAACCCTACATCCAATGGATCCCTGAAAACAAAGCCCATAAAGGAAATAAACAATCTGCCCAGAACTCTTCTAATAGCAATTCCATTGTACGACGGATGCCCCAATCATCAGACTGGACAAGGAGAGGATTATGGTCATTTGCTTATCTGAAACCAAGATCTGCCAAGTTATACATGTACTCAAGTCATTGCTTCGCAGGTACCAGTATGATTCTGTCATAGTCCATGTAGACACAAATGACCTGAGATGTACCTCCCTGGTCTATATGAAGAAAGACAATATGGACCTGTCTGAGTATGTGCTTTGCATTTAACAGCATTCTACATTCACTAAGGAGGGTGCCGTAGTATGAACAAAAATATTATATACTTTAACAATTGGCTAACTTTTGATGTCAGCCCAGGGGGATTCCATATCTATCAGCTAGGAGGTTGTGGTCAACAGAACACATGGCTTTGCCAAAGATGGCCTTCACCTCACCCCCACCCCCACATTCCAGAGTGTCCAGGTTTTGGCTAAGACTTTATCCACTCCCTTAGAGCCTTTTTTATGTAATGCCAAAGTGACAATCCTGTTGACATAGCAAATAAAATCCAAAGGAACTTAAAGGTGTTACCACACAATGCTAGGCATCTTAACAAAAAACTACACACCCTACAAGTTCTCCTCACTCTGGAGAATATAGACATCTGTGCTGGCATCAAAATAAGGTTTAAAGCCACAGAAAGTACTCCAGCAGTGCATGGCTACAAGACCTTCCACACATTTTGACTATCATCCACACAGACGAGGACTAAAGCTGGAGGTGTCTTGATCTACATTACCAACAAGTATACCTCAAGGTTAGTTAAACAGAATAATACCCTGGAGCTCATCCACATACACATCACCTTAAGTAGAATTCCTTATCATATCTTAGCAAGCTAAAGGTCACCATCTATGCTGCAGGAATCCCACAATTCTTATCTAGACATACTGAGGTACTCTCCATCCAACCAAGCACACTATTAATGGGAGACTTTAACTACCCCTCTATAGACTGGCAAATATATACTGCCTCCAACTAGCAAGCATGTTTACTGGACTTTATTAACACAAATGCCCTTGATCAGTTAGTGTGTACTTCAGAGGTTCAAACATACCAAACTTAATTCTCACCAGTAGGTGAGAATGTTACACTCCCCATGTCATGTTTTCATTGGTGAGGTCACATCACAAAGCTATCCCTTTGTATTAAAAATCAGCATGGAAATCCCAAAAAAAACTGTTACAATTAGGAACTTTTCTAAAGCAAACTGCATCCTATTAAGTGACAGTTTGCCAAACGTCAATGTCCCATTAACCTAGAGTTCATAACAGTCTATGTAAACTTATACACAGAAACACTGTTGACATGTAAATGGCTGCATAGAGGCTGCTGTACCTAGCAGAATTAAGCCAAAAAGCAAACCCCAAACACAAACTACACTCGTGGAATCCTAATTTTAACAGAATTTATTACAAAAGGAAGAAAAATCGTGGCCAGAGTCAGAAACAGCAACTTTTATAACAGCTTACTAATAAAACTAAATATGAAGCTAAGAGGACTAATTAAATCCAACAAAGCCAGTTATGAGGTCAAAATATCTTCCCAGCCTAAAGACAACAACAATGCTTTCTACAACTATTTCCAGAACCTCAAAGGTAACACTAGACAGTATGCAGAACTGGTAGTAAATGGTACCAGCTTCACTGAGGAGAGTGACATAACAAATCTGCTGGCTGAGAAATTCAACTCAAACTTCATACCCCCACCCCCCCACCCACCCACCACCCTGCATGAAATACCTACCAGCATAAGCTGACATCACTAAGGCTAAAAACACAGCCTCAATGAGACCCAACAATATCCCCGGTTGCCTCCTAAATAGCCTGAAACATGACCTGTTAATACCACTTGAGTCACAGTTCATCTACAGCCTCAAAACAACCTACATACCAAGTGACTAGAGACTGGCAATGGTCATTCTCCTTCACAAGGCTGAACCATCAACTGACCTTGGAAACTACAAACCCATTAGTTTGAGCAGTCTAATATCCAAAGTCATGGAATAATATCATGGAAATGATCAACAAAGACACTGGCAACCTGAAGACACTGGACCCTCCCTAGTTTGGTTTTATCAAAGGAAGGTCATGCTTACATAACCTGGTAGACATCTTTGAGAAGGTAACCAAGGCAATGGATGAAGGAAAAATGGTGCATGCCACCTACTTAGACCTGGCTAAGACATTTGATACAATATTCCACACAAATATTATGGACAAACTCACTGAACTGGGCATAAATCCCTACATAACTCACTAGATTGCCAGCTGGCTCACAGATGGGACCCAGGAAGTCAGGAATGGTAAGACCACCTCAGCCAAGAGGCAGGTCACCAGCAGAGTACCACAGGGCTTTGTGCTGGGCCCACTCATGTTTAGCATCTACTTCTCTGAGGTCAAGGCTAATGTTATGGGGCCTCTGGCTCACCAAGTTCTCTGATGACTGCAAATTGGGAGCTATCATACATTCCCCACATGACACTGACATTGTACAAGAGAGTAAAATCAGACAAACGCTAGTCCCAAAGCAATGGATAAAAACTCAGTGCAAAGAACAGCATAACAGTGCCTTTTGGAAAAACATCCACACAGGCATATTGCTCCATTGATAAGACACCCATGAGAGTTGACCTGGTAGTTAGAGATCAGAGACCAACACATAGCTAAGGTTGTAAGAAAATCATTTTTATGTCACATTACTTAGCACCCAGGTCCAAGTAGGTTTCAGTATCACTCTACTTGGCCTTAATCACACCCATAATTGAGTACAATGCCCCTTCAGCATGTACTTGACTAGGCATATGTAATAGATGTAATGCTGACAGAGGTTTCTCACCAAGAGAATCCAGGGTATTAACACATTTACTTATTCAGATTGCCTGTATACTTGGTGTCCTACAGGTTGTTGAGAGGTGATCTGTGCTTGGCATATAAGGCATCCTTAGATCCAGCCCTGATGGACCTTTTGCACATCTATAAAACAAGCTGCACTAGAAGTATTAGATCCAGGGATTTGAATTTTGTTTGTGACATAAATACTGTAGTGCATGCTGGCAAGACAGCTATATGTCTCAAAGGATCCCCATGGTCTGAAATAGACTCCCCATCCATGTGAAGCAGAGTCCATCCCAAGCCTGTTCAAACATAACCCTGACCATTAGATGGAAAATTGTAAATTCATTTCTGGGCTGGCAGCCATGTCTCATATAGACAGAGGCTGACAGCAGATATTCCCTATCTAACATACACCCCACATACAGAGAAGTTTTCAGCAACCTCTTAACTAACATACCCCTCCTAACTAACTTTCCTCTCCAATTAAGATGCACATGTTACAAGTGGATGCAGTCGGGTTGGTTTGAGTGGGTAGGCTCATAAAGGCCCTGGTGGTCATTAGCCAAGTGCGTTGATATGAACGTATGAACCTATGAGTTGTTACATTCTTTCATACTGCAGTTTGCTTATCTCTCTCTCTCTCTCTCTATATATATATATATATATATATATATATATATATATATATATATCTATATATATCTATATATATATATATATATATATATATATATATATATATATATATATATATATATATATATATATTATATATTTATATATATATATATATATTATATATTTATATATATATATATATATTATATATATATATATATATTATATATTTATATATATATATATATATATATATATATATATATATATATATATATATATATATATATATATATATATATATATATATATATATATATATATATATATATATATATATATATATATATATATATATATATATATATATATATATATATATATATATATATATATATATATATATATATATATATATATATATATGTGTGTGTGTATCTATATCGATTCCCTTTACAATCTCGAAATGCTGAAATCGTGAAATTTCAGTATCACGAGACAAAAATGTCGAAAGTGCAGTTATTTGAAACTGCATTTCAATGAATGTGAAATTATCGAATCTGCGGTTGTGGTGGTGCGCTGTTTTAGTTGTGGTTTGGTGTGTCTTTTAAGGTGCAGTATGGTCTGGGATATAGAGATGGCAGCCGATGTGTGGTTATACTTGAAGAGTTAGGTAAGTGTTTTTTGTTTAAGAGTTTTGGGTAGGGATTTGGTATTATTTAAGTGTGTTGGGAACTTTTAGGTGTAGGTTGGGATAGGCAGGTAAGAGTGTGAGTAAGTAAGTGTTGAAAGTGGTGATGTTTGTACATACGTAATGTGTATTTGTGCAACAGAAGTGTAGAAGTGTGTTTGATGTCTTATTCTTGTTAGTGCGACTTCGGAGTTCGTATATATAAGTAGTGGGGTGTGGGGGGCTTGCCCCCTGGTTATACATAGATTAGGTGTGTGTGTGTGTGTGTGTGTGTGTGTGTGTGTGTGTGTGTGTGTGTGTGTGTGTGTGTGTGTGTGTGTGTGTGTGTGTGTGTGTGTGTGTGTTTGTTGTAGTGTGGGGAGGAAGGTGTTGTATGTGTATTTGTTTGTGTGTTGGAGGGTGTGTTAAACCACAGAGGGTTACATACTAAAAATTCGATATGAAGTTTCAGTATTGTGACATTCAGTTTTTTGAAGTTTCGATGTATTGTACTTTCGACACTTTCTTTGTGAGTTACTGAAATTCACAATTTCAGTATTTTGAAATTGTAAAGTGAATATATATATATATATATATATATATATATATATATATATTATATATGTGTGTATATATATATGAATTTACTTGAAAATGTTGCATTACTAGAATGTCGAATTGTACAGCATTGAGATCAGAAAATTGAAAGATCACAACACTGAAAGTTTACATGATCAAGTTTTATATTACCAAATCTCATAACATCAGATGTTAACCTGGGTGGAATGGTAAATTTGCCCATTTCCTTAATGTAGTGCAGTCTCAGAGTTAGTATATTTAATCTGCAGGGGGGTGTTGGGCAGCCCCCCACACGTGGGGTACAGGGGTGGTGCGACCCCCCTGCAAAAACATGAAATAAAAAAAAAAGTTTCAGCTAATTTGCCAAATCTCAATGGATATTCATGAGGCCACTAGCTGCATAGTTAGTGTAGTAGTCTTTCTTTAGTTTTATGTTTCTTTCTATGTTACAGATGAAGGTTTTAATAAAAAGCACTTACTTAGGTTTTTAGGTAATGTAGTCCCATAGAAGGTTGCTGTAGCTCCTGGACGTGCGCCATGGTGGTTACGTAATATTTAAAGGGATAGAAGCATTTGTAAAGAGTTACTATATCTATATATATATATATATATATATAATATATATATCTATATATATATATATATATATATAATATATATACGGGTCTATGTTTTTTGTTCGAAATTTCACAATCTCTAACAAGAAACATTGAGACCCATTTAAGAGAAAGTGCACTACATCGAAAGTGCATTTTCGTAAACGCCGGTTCTCCAAACCAAAAAAAAAACTACTTTAAACAGTATTTTGCAGGGGAGCAAGCCCCCCTGCACCCCCATATGGGGGGCTGTGCCCCCACACCCCTCCTTCTTAAATATACTAACTCCGAGATTGCACTACAGTGAGGAAAAGGATATATTTCCTTACCCCCACTGTAATGTGCTTCGGAGAACTGACTTTTGCAAACTGCACTTACGATTTAGTGCATTTTCACTTAAATGGTTTCGATCTTCTGGTTGTCGAGAAAGTTAGATTCGTGACCTCACTTTTGTGAAAGTGCATTTTTTCAAAAATGCACTTTTGTGTAAAAACAAACATAAAACCTAAACAAAAAAAAAAACAAAACAAAACCACACTAAACACAATTATGCAGGGGGGCCCCTGCACCCCCCTATTTTAAAATTCTCACTCTGAGATTGCACTACAGTGGGGAAAAGGGAATATTTCCTTATCCCCACTGTACCACGATCTCAGCAATAGTTTGCTTAGTTGCACATCTACACTAAATGTTGATGTACAACTAACATAACATGCAAACTGCATGTTTTTATTTCTTTTCTGTTGCTTTTTTTTATTTTTATTTTTGTTTTTACACAAAAATGCATTTTTGAAAAAATGCACTTTCGTGAAAGTGAGGTCACAAATTTACATTTCGATGAAACGTAAATTTGCTGGATCAAAGTAGATCTAGATATATATATATATATATATATATATATATATATATATATATATATATATATATATAGATAGATATAGATATATATATATAGATATATATATATAGATATATATATAGATATATATATAGATATATATATATATAGATATATATATATAGATATATATATATATATATATATAGATATATATATAGATATATATATATATATATATAGATATATATATAGATATATATATATATATATATATATATACACACACAGTGGATATAAAACGTTTACACACCCCTGTTAAAATGATAAGTTTTTGTGATATAAAAAAATGAGACCACAATAAATTATTTCAAAACTTTTTAATGTTTCCTATAACCTGCACAATTCAACTGAAAAACAAACAAATCTGTTAGGGGAAAAAGTATAAAAAAAAAAAAAAAAAAACGTACAATAAGCTGGTTGCATAAGTGGGCACACCCTTATACTAATACTTTATTCTGTGCACACACTTAAACGAATACTTTGACGCACCTTTTGATTTAATTACAGCATTCAGTCTTCTTGGGTACACAGCTGCCATCAATTAAAGAGACTCTGATTAACCCCAAATAAAGTTCAGCTGCCCTAGTAGGATTTTCCTGACATTTACTCAGTTGCCTGCTACAGCAAAAGCCATGGTTCACAGAGAGCTTACAAAACATTAAAGGGATCTCATTGTCGAAAGGTATGAGTCAGGAGAAGGGTACAAAAAAATTTCCACAGCATTGGATATACCGTGGAACACAGTGAAGACAGTCATCAAAAAGTGGAGAAAATATGGGACAACAGTGAAGTTGCAAAGAACTGGACGTCCCTCCAAAATTGATGAAAAGACAAGATGAAAACTTGTCGGGGAGGCTGCCAATAGACCTACAGCAACACTGAAGGAGCTGCAGGAATTTCTGTGGTTGTGTACTACATGTGACAACAATCTCCCGTATTCTCCATATGTCTGGACTATGGGGTAGAGTTGCAAGACGGAAGCCTTTTCTTACACAGAAAAACATCCAGGCCCAGGTAAAATTTGCAAAACAATACATCACGTCTCCTAAAAGCATGTGGGAAAATGTGTTATGGTCTGATTAGACCAAGGTTGAACTTTTTGGCCACAATTCCAAAAGGTACATTTGGGGCAAAAACAACACTTCGCATCACCAAAAGAACACCATCTTCACGGTGAAGCATGGTGGTGGCAGTATCATGCTTTGGAGTTGCTTTTCTTCAGCTGGAAGTGGGGTTTTAGTCAAGGTGAAGGGAATTATGAACAGTTCCAAATACCAGTCACTTTTGGCCTAAAACCTTCAGGCATCTGCTAAAAAGCTGAAGATGAAGAGGAATTTCACCTTTCAATAAAACAATGACCCCGAGTGTGCATCCAAATCAACAAAAGAATGGCTTCACCAGAAGAAAATTAAAGTTTTGGAATGGCCGAGCCAGAACCCAGACCTAAATCCAATAGAAATTCTGTGGGGTGACCTGAAGAGGGCTGTGCACAAGAGATGCCCTCGCAATCTGACAGATTTGGAGTGCTTTCGCAAGGAAGAGTGGGCAAATATTGCAAGTCAAGATGTGCCATGCTGATAGATTCCTACCCAAGAAAGTATTAGTTTAAGGGTGTGCACACACAACAAAGTATTAGTATAAGGGTGTGCACACTTATGCAACCAGCGTATTGTATGATTTTTATTTTTTATATTTTTCCCCTAACAGATTTGTTTGTTTGTCAATTGAATTGTGGAAGTTTTAGATTATATTAAAGGTGGGAAAAGTTTTGAAATTATTTATTGTGGTCCCAGTTTTATATCACAAAAACCTGACATTTTAACAGGGGTGTGTAAACTTTTTATATCCACTGTATATACGGTTACAGCTGACTTGGTCAAAACACATTTGTGTGACACAAGCGAGCTACTCTAACAAGTGAGAGAAAGACCATTTATGTGAAAACGCTAACTGTGGCAAGTTCCAGTTGGTTGACAAAGGTAAGTGGTGGTGTAGGGAGTAGGTGTGCAAGTGTGTGTGCTTTAGAGATAGGATAAAGGTTAGGTAAGAAGATAGATTTAGTGTGCATGAGTGTGAGTGTTTTAGGATTAAGGTAAGTGTTAGGTAAGGCAATAGATTTAGTGTGTGTGGGAATATGAGTGTTAGGGGTTAGACGTAGTGTGCATGTATGTATGTACATGTGCGTGGTCAGTGACCAAGTTGTCTTGTGTAGTGATAGTGTTATGGAAAGGGCTTTTTTAAAGTAAGCTGCACTTTAGGATTAAGGGCAGGGTAAGGGTTAGGTTTAGCACATATTACTAAGGTGGGCTGTGTAGGTCCCTCCACCCACCTTAGTAATGTGTGCTAACTCTAACCCTGACCCTAATCCTAGTGAGCAGCTTACCTTAAAAAAGCCCCTTACCATAACACTATCGCTAGTCAGACAAATCTGAGATGAATATGTGTGGTAAGGTTATGGGTAGTACATTGAAAAAGGAACTTTTTTTCCTTTTTCAATGTACTGTGTGTTACTCTGGTGTGCTGTCATTATAATGAATGGTCATTGCGTTTTGGTCAATGTTTTTGTGCCGGTCATAGAACGGTTCAACCATTCATTATTTCTACATAGGACTTTCTGTTCAGAAACAGAATAAGATTTTCTTTTGTATTTAAAGTGGGCTTGTCACACTTCATGTAGGAAGATTGCTGAAGAATACTGTTTTAAGGCCAAACCTCAGAAGAACACTTTTTTCTGGATTCATTTAAAAATGGACCAGTGTTTGATGGGTAGGTCTATCATCATTTAATACATATTCTAGGTCTCATGGATGCTTTGTGTAGCTTTCCACAATGTGCAGCACATAGCATATGTTAACATTATACCAGGGAATAAAGACAAGATTTCAGTTCAGCCTGCACCAAAACCATCTCAAGTTCATGGAGCACAACTTTATAACAGCTGCACTGGAATATGCAGATGCTGCAGTTTCTGTCTTCATTGCTTCCTAGATATTTTGAAAGACTGTAATTTTCTCATTTAATTTTGCAGTGCGTGGGCTGCTTGGGTAGTTGAACATAAGTTGACAGATGATAGCAGTTCAACTGAATACTTTAAAAAGCAGAGGTTAGAGGAAATATATTTCTTTGTCTACAAAGGTACTGTCACCTTTAAATAGGGGAAGAAGGTAATGAATGATACTTAGCTTCATCAAAAATCTTAATTTGCAGTTGTTTTATTTGCAGAAAACGGAGAGCCTTGAAAAAATAAGTTTAACTAATAAAAATCTGTGAGCAGTTTTTCCCCACAGCATTCTTACTTGTATAAGTGATGCACATGAATTAATGCAAAAAAGCTAAATAAAGATATATGTCAGAAATAATTATGTTAAAAGAATTACTCGAGCTTTCAATAATTTTCTGTCAGACCAGCTTTACCAGGGACAGTTGACTTCTAAGTAGCAGATCACATTTTTTTATTTAAATCAGTTAAGCAAATATAATGCTAAGTCAAGAAAAGACAATTCTCCAAATAAAATTAAACTATATTTGCAAAATTGGTCTTCAGCATAGTTTACTCATTCTCAAAACAAACTAAAAAAATGATTACAAAGCAAATCTAAAATAAACTCTGTTTACATAAGTGTAGCTTATGTTTAAACATCCATATAGTATATGCTAAACGAAGAATAAATGAATAACTTTGTATTACTGCCTTCCCCTTTATTTATACACAAGCAATAACGTCCTGCTTTATTGGATAAAAACAGACTAGCAACAATCACTTTGAGTGGGAGGAGCTTTGCTCCCTGCACCCCAAAGTAATCAGATGTAAGAAAACACTCCAAGATTTTTGAATATTTAATCTCAGAATTAATTTATTTATCAGTGAGGCAAATGCAAAGCTAAGTCTGGTTAGGTGCTTGTCGGCTTGGTACATATACAGTAGTGCATTGTTCTACAGTGCCTTTCCTCAACTAGGCAAAAAGCATGTCAAGTACTAATATACAGAATGAGGGCCGATGCATTATATATGTGTGTACAGATTCACTTGTATTAAATATTTATGTAATGAACACTGGAAAATGAGAACACTGGAAAATATGAAGGTCTCTCCAAACACCATTATATTGGGTGACTTCAACTACCCAAACATAGACTGGGAGCATTACTCTAGCTCCAACAACCTAGCCCAAAGGTTCCTAGAATTTATAAACTCAGATGCTATGGAACAACTTGTTACCACTCCCACAAGAGGGGAAAACATACTCGACCTGATCATCACCAACATGGGGACTCTATGCACCAGACCAGAAGTGTATCCCTCACTGGTAAGATCAGACCATAAACTAATCTCACTGGATATTCACATCCCGACCCCAACCCCTGCCCAGAAAACCACAGTAGAAAACTTCTCTAAAGCAAATTTCACACTCCACAAAACCGAGGTGGAATCCTTCAAAGCCCCTGGGCCTGTGGAAAATATGGCCCAGACTGCAGAATCCTTTATAAACGCATTCTATGAACACCTTCAGGAATGCATGGATCATGCAATCCCAAATAAAACCAAGACCCAATCCTCCAAAGGCAGACGTCCTGTCTGGTGGACCCCAGCCATAAACAAACTATACAACAGAAGGAGGAAGCTACTATATGATAGAGCAAAATCCCAAAAAGGGAAGGCATCTCTGATCAGTATTAGCAAAAAACTACGGGCACTCATAAAATCATCTAAGGCCAGCTTCGAGAGAAAAATTGCACAGGACACTAAGGATAATCACAAGGCTTTCTTTAGTTATGTTAGGAACCTGGGTGGGAATTTCCAGATATGCTCAGAATTAGTCCAAAATGACAAAAAATACACCAAACCCACAGACATTGCCAACATCCTAGCTGACAGGTTCAGTGCAAACTTCTCCCCCTCCCACTCCCCACCAAAGGGGCAAATATCTATCCCAGCAGAGCGCTGCCCCCCTGACATCTCAGATGCTCAGGTAAGAGCCGCCCTCTCCAAAGCAAAAAACACAGCATCAGTGGGACCAGACGGTGTCCCGGGCTGCATCCTACATGAACTCCAAGAAGAGCTAAACCCAAACATAAAACTACTGTTCAATCTCAGCCTTGCTACAGGATATGTAGCCAAAGAGTGGCGTACAGCAACAGTGGTCCCTCTCCACAAAGGTGGTGCCTCAACGGATCCTGGAAACTATCGCCCCATAAGCCTGACTAGCTTGGTCTGCAAAGCTATGGAAAGGATCATCATGGACCTCAAAAATAAAGATATTGGGGACCTACAGACACTGGATCCTACCCAGTTTGGCTTTGTTAAAGGCAGATTCTGCCTCTTAAACCTGGTCAATTTCTTTGAAACCATCACCAAGGCCATTGACAAGGGGAAGGTGGTCCACACAGCCAACCTGGACCTCGCAAAAGCCTTTGATACAATACCCCACTCGGGCATTATAGATAAGCTCACCAGCTTAAATATAAACCCCTATGTCACTAGATGGGTTGCAAACTGGCTCAAGGACAGAACCCACATGGTTAGAATTGCTGGAGCCATGTCAGACTCCAAACCAGTTACAAGTGGCGTCCCACAAGACTCAGTCCTGGGACCTCTCTTGTTAGGTATATATTTCTTGGAGGTACAGGCCAACACGGAAGGACTGTGGCTGACCAAGTTCGCAGATGACTGCAAACTGGGCACCATAATCAACTCTCCAGCCGACACAAGCATCCTCCAAAAGGGCCTCATAGAAACAGACAACTAGTGCCAGAGCCATGGCCTCAAGCTAAATGCCAAAAAGTGTATAGTCATCCCCTTTGGCAAAAACAAAGTGCCCACAAATTACCACATAGGTGGTAATCCATTAAGTACAGAAGAAGTAATTAGGGACCTGGGGACCCAAGCTGATAGCAATCTCTCATTTGACAACCACATGGCCAAAGTGGTTAGAAAAACATTTTATATAGCCCACCTAATCATGAAGGGATTCGCAGCTAGATCAGGGGAGGTCATTGTTCCTCTTTACTCATCCCTCATCAGGCCCATAATTGAGTACAATGCCCCTTTTGGGATGTACCTTACCAGACACCTGCAGCAACTGGAAAGACCTCAAAAGTACCTCACCAAGAGGATCAAAGGGCTCAAACAGATGCCGTATGCTGCCTGGTTAAAGAAACTCCAGCTCTACTCAGTGGCATACCGCCTGCTCAGAGGCGATCTGTGCCTGACGTATAAAGCAATGTCCAACCCAGAATTAATGGACATGCTGCACCTCAGAAAATCCAAATCCCATCGAGCCACGCGCTCGAGAGACTTGAACCTCAGCACTGAAATAAATAGGACATGCTGGAGGGACAGATTCATAACCCAGAGGATCCCTCATTGACTCTCTTCAAGAGGAATCTTGATGAGTGGATGGGAGATTGTAGGTTTACCCCGGGTATCACTTATGTGTCACTGTTAGACAGAGGCACAGTATACTAACCTCGAAAAAGGGCATAGCAAAATTAATTTAAAATGGGTGGCAAAAGCCAAACACACTCTGGCTAGGCTTATAAATGCCCTAGGGCAGATAGCCTAGTATGAACTTATGAACCTATGAATTGTTGAATGTTCGTTATTTTCACCTTATTGTGGCAAATGCACTGACAGAGGCTGTTTGCACAGAAGCTCCAGCAGCAGATATTGCCAGGTCTTCTCTTCTTCAATGAACAAGAAAAGAAATCTTCTGAGCTTACTCACAGACCACATCCACAAAAAGAACTAATTAGGCCGTTGACCTCCGCAAGTTTTGGACCTAACATCCTAATGAAGAACTCAGCTTCCTGGTTTGCTGCTTATACATGACAGAAGTGGCAATACACTCCTCATTGACTACTTAATGTGTTAATTTATGTCAATTTAGGAATTTTTCAGACAAGCAGCAAACTTAAAGGCATAGTCATGCTAGTCGCACACACAATGTTACTCTTCACAGCACAAAACCATTGGTTTTGGACTTAGTAGGACCTTGCTAACTCATTGCCATTCCTATTCGTTATTCATGCCTGTTAGCCACTGTGTACTGGAAGGGTTGGAAGGATAGTGACCATCAGCATAGCTTAGCATTGCCACTTCTTTGTTTACCCGGCCATTATAATGGGACATGATCAGTTACCAGGCTGTAATGCTGAACTGCCTACCTAATAAGCAATATTTTAATGAACAGAAGGCCCGCTTTACCACTAAACATTCTCTGAATATTTTATATTTTTTCAACATTGCTTAATTTTTTGCTAGCATTGCCCACATGTTTTCCTCACCTTAAATGTCCTGGGACAGCATTGCTTCCAGACCTAACTCTGATACATATTATATATGGAAAATTCTTTAGTAAAATTAGGAGTCATTAATACTTATTCACACAATAACATATTTTTTAGTTCAATAAATACCCTGACTGCCTCAAGAGACCATTGTACAAGGTTAAAAGCTTTTCATTTTGGGAAATCTGTCAAAGTGCAGTCAATAGTTGCAAATGTAGATACAAATTTAATGTATTAGTCAGCTAGTCAAAGAAAAGCCTTCATTTGTCTTTTGTTGGTGAGCACATGACAAGTCTGTATAGCTTTTCTTTTTTTTCAAGTTGTGGTGTTGTCTCTCCTCTTCAAATAAGATATCCCAAGCACGTCTTCCATTAAGTCCAGTTTACTGTTTTGGCATTCGCAGTAAAGCCTGTTTGTTTTTAAGTTAGATTCCTAGTTCTCTTAACAGATGACCACATCATCTGGGTATACAGTAATATGTCATAAGTGTTTTTTCCAAAATGGTGGTCGTCTAGTGAACTGCTTTTACACTGAGCTCCCTATCTCATTGTATTTTCTCTAAGATTTCTACAACTCAAAAGCTTTGGGACGTCCGTAGAAACAAGAAAAATCTCTACATCTTCATAAACTCGAACTATCCAGTATCTTTAGCTTATAAAAAGATCAAAAATCAAGCGCAAACTCTATATTTTTGCTCAAAGTGTCATACTCACAGTGACTCAGAAGGCCTACTTTCATCTCCAGCATTCCGAAGACCACATGGCCAGGCAGCAAAAATCCTCAAATGATCCTGTTAATATGGAGACGCAGATATCAAAGGCCAAATCTTCAGCAATTTTTTCATCAGAAAAAGAGAATTTATCAAAAAGGGAGAAAACCAATAAACAACAAGTGGAATTTAACAAAAGTAATACCAACACTAATGAAGATCCTGGCTTCCACATGGATGAGTTAAAACAGGCCCAGCAACCCATACACACAGCTATTCAAAACTTTTTGGAACAACTCTCAACCATTGGAAAATCTGTCACTCAGATTGCTGAAAGAGTGGACTCACTTGAACAAAAAACGCAGTCAAATGAACTTCAAATACAAACTCTCACTGAGGATCTATGTGCTAAATCAACAGCTATAACAGAACTACAAATGAAACTAACAGATCTAGAGGCAAGAAGTCGGAGAAATAATATTTTAATAAGAGGTCTCCCAGAGAAGTATGACGATCAAGGCTTAATTACCACTGCAAAACAGATTTTTGAAGCATTATTACAACTGGATGGTGAGAAGCCTGAAATTACCATCGAAAGAGCCCACCATGCACTTCGTAAACGTCAGGATACCACAGATCCCCGCCAAGTTTATGCTAAGCTACTTAATTATCAAATCACGCAAAAAATATTATTTGCAGCAAAAAAACATAAACCCTTCATGTGGAACAATCATAAAATCTCTTTTTCGCAAGATTTACCTTTAGCCTTTAAGGAGAACAGACAAAAACTAGCTCCGTTTTGTTCATTTCTAATAAAAAGAAGCATCCGGTTTCAAATGCGCTATCCTAATAATTTGATCTTCTACAATAACGAGGTGAGATTCTCAGTTACTTCACAAAGTGAAACAAAAGCAGCCTTTATAAAGGCTTTTAACAAATCTCCAGTCCCTTGAAGAATTGACACTGTAAACGAGTGTGTTATCAGGATGGTTACAGTACTAATTGCTTCACTGGATGATTTGTTGAAAAGTTCGCTTTGTAAAAAACATAAATGTCATGACTTCCTAATAATAATATACATTTACCTGTTGTTAAAAATATCCCAAAAGGTCTTTTTCAAATGTGAGCGCCGATTCCGTGAAGGTAGGAACAGATCTTCCCTTTGCTGTTTACAAGAGGGTTCCAATAGGTTGCAACACTCAGGTGTTCACGCAATATCCTCTAGTCGTCACTAACAGCGCATAGAGCGTGTCTTGCAGGCAACTGCTTCTACATTAACTTCTAGATAAATGCAATTAACTGCTTCTATGGAATTAGGCGCTTTGATCCTGAATTCTACATGAATGAAGACCGGAGCCCCATTTCTAGTCGGGTAACTAAGTACAAGTCTTATTCAGCCCTCATTGCGCTGGGATCAACTGCTGTCATCAGTCCAGAAACACGCAACTGAACCTACGCTGTTTGCAATTAAGAGATTGATTGCTAGGAAGTTGTTTGCAGGTCACATACAGATCTTCTAAAAGTTATAAATATTAACAGCCTGTTTAGTTCCTATGTTGTCAGCCAGTTCTTGGACCTTGCTGATGATATGACTGATGTCAATTGTACTGTATGTAGAGCCATCGCTCAGATTTCCCAGGCATATAGCTCACACTGTTGTAAACTAAAATTTAAGTATTATCGGGTAGACAGGCTTATCAAGCCAGCAATTATCCGAAGTATGACAGCACTATGTCAGGGATTTAGCACAGTGTATTGTAAATCTTGCAGATATAGTGATGTTAGTTTTGTATTACAAGCCATGTATATTAAATTTCCCAAGAGTGTAATGCTTTAAAAATGGAGGAATGCTTTGTACCTCATGCAATTTTATTGGTTCAAACTTTCAAGTAGCCTGATGGCAGATATGAGGGTTTTATGATGGTTTATGCAACTTGTCAAATTAATCCGAAGAGTTTCTTACTTCATGGCGGCTGCGGTATGAGGTAAACACAGTCAGCTGGTGGTTTTGTGTAGTGTTACCTTTTATAGAGTTTGTGTTTCAGATAAAAGTGGTTATATCTCTTGTTATTGCTAAGCAAAGGTTTTATGAATGGTGTAGGAACTTGTTAATCACTTGCACCCTTATATAGAAATATGTTAAGATATATATAGTAAATCAGCTATATTAAGTTTTTTTTTTTTTTTTTTTTTTTTTTTGTTTAAGACTTGGACTCCTTAGAGCTTATACCTATGAATGGATGTGTGGATTCATTTCTATTGCTTATTGTTCTTATTTAATATAGATACATGTCACAAGATATTTAATCAATAGCTAACTATGGATGCTCTGTATGTGTTATGCTAGTACTCTAGGTTGATGATCTACTGGAAGAGTAATATTTTGTACATATGTATAGGAATGTTTTGGTTAATACATGTGTGTTTATATACTTCTTCATTTAAGGAGAATGGGTGGCTAGGCACCAGGGCCAGTCAGAAGAAGTTTTGTGCTACCTATTCCTGCATTGTTGTGTGTTTCTATACTTCTTCACTCAAGGGATTTGGGTGGTTAAGCACTGGGGATAGTAAGAAGTATTTTGCTACCTTTACAGATATGATTAAATTGTGTGTAAAGACAGTACTATTGCGGTTATAAACACATTTCACCCTATTAAATCTCATGGCAATATATTTGCAGTACTCATTATCACACTCAGATTCTTTAACAATCATTGAACTTTATAATGCTCCACTAATCTCATTTGATTGTTTGTTTCCATGAGCTGGGCCATAGATAGTTGGAATGTTAAAGGATTACAAAACACTGCAAAAAAAAATCTGTTACTTCATCTTATTTTTAAATCCCAGGCCAATATTTGCTTCCTACAGGAAACACACTTGTCAAAAGAGGGATGGGAGAAAGTTTCCAACAGGAAATGGATTAGAACTATTATAGCTGATGGGGATAGCACAAACTCTAAGGGGGTAGCCATTATAATTAAGAAACAATTTCAGGGCACTATAAATGTAATCAAATCCGACAAATATGGTAGGTGGTGCTATTTTACTTCTATTCTTCCTGACACAACTAAACCAGTTTTTTTTCTGAACCTTTATGGACCTTGCTCTCAACAACACACCTTCATATTAGAAATCTATAATATCCTTAGTTCGTTACAAAATTATCTATATATAATAGGTGGGGATTGGAATGCTGTAATCAATCCTAATTTAGACCGCACCAGTAATTCTTTATCATATAACTTTCAAGCCTCTGTAGCTCTAGAAGAACTTATTTCAGACTTTTACCTTATGGACACTATTGCATTTAGTAATATCTTAACTAAGGACAACTTATACACTTTCTACTCCAATTGCCATAAATCATGGTCACGTCTTGATTTTTTTCTAGTCTCCAACTTTTTTTCTAAATTTAACAACACCTTCAGCAGTGAACCTAGATTTTTATCTGATCATGCTAGAATATCCTTTAAAATTATTTTTACACACATTTCATTTTCCTATTCTAACTGGTCTCTTAATAATACTCTATTACATAGCAAGGAGATCCTAAACAAAATTAACAGTACTCTTACTGACCTATATTCTAGTCTTGAAATTTCCCAAATTGCACCAGATATACAATGGGCAGCGTGCAAGGCAGAGTTAAGAGGATTTCTGATCAGTAAAGCCTCATTCTTTAAAAAACTCAATAAAAAAAAAAAAGAATCAGATCTGCTCCTAACACTAGCATCCCTAGAGAAAAAACAGAGAACACATTCTGACCCAAATTTAGAAGATTTGATTAAAGCAACACGCAAAGAATTACTTGTCTTACACTCTCATAATTACTCTCTTCAGGAACAAAGACTCATTGCAACATATTCTGAATGGGCGCAAATTCCCTCGAGAACTCTTGCTAGAATACTTAAAAATAATAATGGTGCTGCCAAAATTTCCATTCTCCAGTACAAGGAGAAACTCTACAAATCAGACTCTGAAATAATCCAATTATTTCATGAATTATACTCTGATATTTATAGCAAGAATAAACACAATTCCTTAAACCCCCAAATAGAAACCTTTCTCAACTCAATTGCTGTCCCCTCTCTTAATCTAGATCAGTCGTCCCTCTTATCCACCCCGTTTAATATTCAAGAGATTCAAAATGTCATTAGCAATCTCAAAGTAGGCAAATCTCCTGGCCCAGATGGTTTTACTACCAACTTTTTTAAAACCTTTAGTTTAAAAATTGCCCCTATTCTTCTCAAGGTATTCAACTTTATTATAAAAGAAGGAATTACTGATTTACACTGGAATATCTCAAAAACAATTTTAATTTTAAAAAACAATCAAGACAAAACAGATCCTCACAGTTATAGACCCATCTCGCTTATTAACGTAGATATTAAAATATTTGCTGCTATTCTGGCTAACAGACTCAAACAGATAATGCCACTTATAATATCACATGATCAAGCTGGCTTCATGAGCAACAGACATACATGGGACAATACTTTAACTTTGGACTCCCTAATACACTTTACTAAAAGAGATAAAAATCCGCTATATGCCTTGACTCTTGATGCCTCAAAAGCATTTGACAGAGTAAATTGGGACTTTCTATTCTCCACCATGTCCCATTTTAATATTCCTAAAACTTTTTCAGATATGATTAGAATTCTATATACAAATTCTTACACCTCTTTATATATAAATAAAAAAAGATCTAATACGATTCTGATTACTAATGGAACAAGACAAGGTTGTCCGCTTTCTCCTTTCCTTTTTAATATATTTATTGAACCTTTCTTTCTATACATCGTTCAGAATACGCACCACACGATCCCCAGAATATTGAATACACAAGTTGCATTATCGGCTTTTGCTGATGATTTGAATTTATACTTTCATTATCCCAACTCTGACTTACCCAAAATTATAAATGCAATTAATAACTTTTCTAATGCCTTTAGCCTCCAAATTAATAAGAAAAAATCACATATCCTCCCAATTAACCCTGACGCTCATAAATCCTTTTTTTTCCCTGAATCTTCCTTCCATATTTCATATAGCATCAAATATCTCGGCATTAACTTTGAACACAACCAAGCCTCTATGCTTCAAAATAATTTACTAAAATCATGGGCTATCATATGCCAAGACTTACAAAGATGGAAACTCCTGAAATTAGCTTTTCTTTCTAAAGTAGCCATTGTGAAAATGAATATTTTACCGAGACTTCTCTATCAATTTAATGCTACGAATATAATGATTTCAAATAACCTATTCTTCAAATTTAACAAAAACATAGCAAAATTTCTTTGGTTTCCCAAGAAAGTCAGGATCTCTTACTCTAAACTTACTTTCCCCAAAGAGAAAGGAGGGGTGGGCCTTCCAAATTTTCATCTGTACTATACGATCATTTGTTCAAACAGACTATGGTCCATTTCAAACATGAATACTAAATCACACACACATGTTCCTGCCTGGTTGAAGATATGGCACCGTCATGTTACCTCCAATAAAATCAACCCGAAAGCTATCCCATTTCTTTCCCATATTTCTCTATATAATTCCAAATTACTCCCCTTACTGAAGCATAAAATTAGATTATTCCAAAAAATGATTAAGGACATCAATCTTGAAAACACTCTTCCCCTTCTACAACCACTGCATCTTAATCCAAATCTTAAAATCAATAACAATATGATTGATCTCTCTGAATTCCCCCTTATCACGGACCTTACAGTTTGGGACCTTCTCAAACATAAGTCTCTATTGATTGCAGAACTACGTGTAATTCTCAAGGCCAATAATAAATACACAGTCATTCTCCATCAACTATGAGAACTCATATCCTCACAAATTGTCGGCATTCCATCTGATTCACGGGAAATTAATAAACTATCTGAAATTATCTCTACACTTTCAAACCCCAAAAAAAAACATTTCCTCCTCTTACAAGTTAATAAAACCATTACTCTACAATAATAATTGCCTTTTCTCCACCTACTGGGACAATATAAGTTCACCTATCACAGAAGATCAAAAACTACTAGCCATAAAAACCACTCTAGAACTCGCCCCCTACAAAAAAATTATTATATACCCAATTGATGTTGAATAACAACTCGTACTATACACCTGTAATACTCAATAAATTTAATCCTAACAACTCCTCTGTTTGTACATGCTGCCCTTGTTTGAGCACAGATCTTCTTCATATTATGTGGCACTGTAACCATTCCTATAAATTGTGGTGCTCTCTCAAAGTGCGACTAAAAAAAAATGGGTTACTACAATTCCACACTCTTGGGAAACAGCCATATTAAATATTCCCCTATTCAAGATGCCTAAATTACACTTGCACATTCTAATCACTCTCTGTTCTCTAATCAAACTCTACATCACTAATAATTGGATAGATCGCACAAAAATGTGTTGGCAGGGTTTCAAAGAGATGGCAATTAAACATATATCACCACAAAAACTCATAATTCTTGGTCTTGGGAAGAAAGATTATTTCACCAATCTATGGAAATGCCTATTAGATGTAATTTTATGAGACTAATGTCTTATGTCCACACTTTATTTGACATTCCCTTTTGAATTCGTTATTTATTTATTTATTTATTTTTTCCTTTGGGTATTGCCTTCCCCTACAAATTATACCCTTTGGGGTGTCATTATCTCATGTTTACAGTTTCTTGGTTCTGTCTTTACACATATAAGGTAGCATGGTATTTTTTTTTTTTTTTTGTAAATAGTGTTTATTTAGTTTTTTGTTTTTAGACAGATCTCAATGCCTCCTATAGCTTTATATTCCTCTTATTTCCTTTTTACTCTGTAATTGTAATCAAGTTCTTAATGTTATTCCTTGTTCATGGTTTAATTTGCATGTTTTTATTTAGGAATGTTCTGTACTTCAATTCTGTTTGCATTGTTTTTATTTGGTAAAATAAAAAAATTATTTGAAAAAAAAGTAATATGTCATAAGTGGAATTTCAGTGTTTTATCTATCAATCTCTAAAAAAGGGTCTGGAGCTTCCTTTAGGTGAATATAACATACATTATACCTCATTTGACTTTCAATACCTAGGTTGACTTCATCATAAAGCATGTCTCATACAGTCACTCCAGTAAAAGAGGCTGTTTGCAAATAAGTTCCATTTGCAGGCCTTTATAGGCCTTCGGCTCAGCTTTACTGAACAACCAAAGCCATTTTCTCCTAGGTTTTGTCACAGGAAACATTTAGAAAAAGATCCAGATGGGCTTTTAAACTCCATGTCTTAGATCTTCAAGTAAAGCCCCTGTTTTATACCATGCTGGACTTCCAGTTGAGGAACTCACTTCTTGGTTTGCTGCTTAGAGACTATTTCTTTTTATACTTCACAGAGTTGGCAGTTTAGTTTTCATTAACTAGCCAATGCATTGAAGTTGGGGGTTGGTATACTGGTTAAATTATTTGCCTCACAGATAAGAAAAACAGAGTTTGATCCTCTCCAAGGATAACTGGCTAGGTTTAATACAACCTAGAAGAACAGTTAGCCTAGTGCTTACCTGTGAACCTATGAACATTCAGTATCCTTTCTACCTTAGTGCAGGAATTTTCCAGACATAAGGCACACTTAAAGATACATTCCACATTCACATACAAAGATGTTGCAGACTTTTTAATTGCTGAAAATTACTTCCCTTTCTTCCTTCTTTGTTCACATTTACCAGAGAGGATAAGTTGGATCTTTCATTCCTTTATTATTTCAGGAACACCTGTACAGTAGTGCTCAGTCAAAGTGAGCATGAGCAATAATTTACTACAAACTAAGTTTAACCACAGAATTTTATAGTTAGGTAGGTTTTTATACTAGAAAAAGCTAAATAAAGATTTAAGACTCATAAGAGTGGGCTGATTAATTGATTTTCCGATGGCTTTGATGAAGTTTATGCTAAAGAACATTTTAGAAAATGATCTAGATAATTACATAAGACTGGTGAAGTGAAACATAAAGATTAACATGAATTAATCAGAAAATAAGAATAAAAGAAACTGTACTGTGGTAGGTAGGGTCACAACAGTTTGTATTTCCAATGTTTTCTTTTTCACTGAAATGGCGATATTTACACTTTTGTTTTTTTTAAGGTAAATTGATTTGTAAGGGTAAGGACAGTGGTCGGGACAGCCAAGGGTTTATATGCAAATGAAGGCTAGAGGAATCCCAGTAGCAGGACTCTCTTTTCCACCAACCACATACGAGTTCTGGCCCAGTTAACCACCCCCACTACCCATGTATATGTAAAACCAAATGTACTTTAAGTTGTATTAAAACTTTGCAACTTTAGAAGATCTGTATAACTAAAGTTCGTTGAATGCAGCTAAGAGTCCCTAGCTATCCCTATGAGACATTTTCAGTTACTCCTAAATCATCACTACAATACCTTTGCATGGTCAGGATAAAGAGCATGAGCTGTCAGTAATTCAAAGAGCTGTTACTTTTCTTCAAAGAATACCATTAAATTCAAACCGCAATCTATCCCATTAACCAATTAGTCATATTCCAAATAGAATTGTGCCCCCTGTGCTATGCCAGGTAAGTTCTAATATAATGCACACCATAATTTTGCTAAAGATACTGATGAAGCAGTCAGTCTAAAACTGGGTCTGATGTCAGTCCTGTATGTGTTTGCTAATGAAGAGGCAGAGACATGGTGGCTGTTGTCAGCTAATTTTCTTTACTTCATGTGGTAAGTTATATACACATAGACCTCATGATATAAATACCTATTTGTTTTACTCATCATATTTATGTCTATCCTAGTGATGTAGTATAGTCCAAACCTGATAGAAGTAACATGTCACGTTAGAAAGATGTAATTCTCACATCAAAAAGTAGCCATTTAAAGCCTAAAGAAAATAGGAGTAAATATATATATTGTGACACCCCTGCACTGGCCCAGTAATCAAGGAGCCTCAGTCCTCACCACTGGCAACAGTGAGGGACATACACAATGGGAGGATGACAAATACATATGCAGTGAAGTACAATGTCCCTTAAGAGCACACAGAAATCACAGTCAGTCTGGGGCTGATTTCTCTCTCTTTCCCAGATCCCCAGTAAGACTCCCCACTGGCAGAGCTATAGGGTTAAGATCTCAGCTGAGTGGTCAAGCCAAGACCTCCAGCACTCTCTCTTTCCAACCAGTGCTTTGTGTCCCTTCCCAAGTAGCTGACACACACACACACACACACACACACACACACACACACACACACACACACACACACACACACACACACACACACACACACACACACACCTGGGGAAGGCTGGCATGGTTTACTAGCTATGCCCCCTTCTGCCCAGACTATAAGGTAGTTATCAGTGCCACCAATCCCTCCTTATCAGCTACTAGAAGGCCCTTACAAAGGGTGACCAATCCTACTGTGTAATGTTAGTATTATCCAAATGGTAAGTGTGACCAAGACTTGCAAGGCTATTTAGGAGTGGCCTGTACATTGTCACCAAATACATATACAAGTACACTAAGAGCTTAAATATGTCTCAAAAATATCAGTCACAAAGATAGGTTTAAATATATTTAATAATGAATAATAAACAAACAAGACAATATTCAATCAACACAGTTACTTCAGAGTTCAGAATCACAGGAAATGTTGTAAAACAACATTTCAGGACAGTCTCAAATAAATACAGAAAACATTTAAACTAATCTTTACTATATTGCTATCTATATCTAAAAGATACTATGCCCTAAATAACTTACTTAGAGAGCAACACATAGGCAGAAGTGCTGATGATGGATATTTCCAGGTCAAAGACAAAATACAAAATCCCCAGTCTCTCTGAGAGAGTTCTTAAATTAATATCAGACATTACTGCTGGGTTAGCCTGGATGACATCAATTTTTGTCACCTGCCTTCAGTCATAAAATAAGTATGCTCTTTTTCTGTGACATAGGGTATCTGCCCCATTTAGTAGATGAGACTGTTTGCTAAAAATATATTAACAATTGCATGTTAAAATACACATTGGAATACATGTGAAAAGTGTGTTTAGAAAGGTGTGTATTAAAAAATATATATGTACTAAAAAGTTCTGTATAAAGTGTTTTGTTATGTTGTATCACTCGGGCTCTAAGTTCTAAGATAGGTTTGAGGCGGATGTAATCATTAATACCTGGGGGAGGGGTCGGGGGGATGTAATCGTTAATACCTGGGGGAGGGGTTACTGGCATTACGCCTCAATTGCCAGACTACTTCTTTCTCTTCTCTTAGAACTTAGAGCCATAGAACATAACAAAACACTTTATACAGCACTTTTTAGTACATATATATTTTTAATACAATGTATTTCAATGTGTATTTTAACATGCAATTGTTAAGATATGTTTTTCTTTTATTGAAAAATGATTTCTATTATACCAATTTGGTACAAGTTATTTTGTAATGTACCTATTACTTTAAGTAGTTAGAGTTCTTAATTAATGCATCACTTCCTTTTACCTCATTTTTACATCTTTATAAACACTTTCAATTCTATTTTATTGTGGAATCTGATGAAGTCCTGTTAAGTAGGATGAAAGGGCTTATTCCTTTTGTACTACAAATAAAAGATGTTTTTACTTGATTTTTCTTTATGGTATTTTTGGAGTCTTTATGGCCTAGGACCATCTGAGCCAGTTTTGCAGTGGTAGTGTTTACATTTGAAACCTAGTAATTATTTCTGTTTCAAGACAACAGAAAAAAACTTCTAGATCTAGACATCCTGTATCCTTGCAGCATTAACTAACTTTTATAGCACATTGTAAAGCACTTAATTTCAACTTATTTTCTTGAAGTTTTGTAAGTTAATCTTCTACATTCCAGCAGGGTATGCTGTGGTTACATTCTAGAAGCTCAGTACATAACATACAGTTCTGTATAAATTGTACCAATGTTCACAAATGACATAGAATTATTTACAAAAATCCATATAGCTGGGCTGGCAGTGTCACATACGTATATATGGGTCTACTTCAGTAGACCAACTTACCTAATCACCAAAGCCCATATACCTGAGACAACAACACCGAACAGTCCATGGTACCAAATGGCAAAATATTGTAAGTTTAACACGGGAAAAGAGTCAGTTGGACAGCATAGTGACCTTTTCCACACTGTAGTGCGATCTTGAAGTTGTTATATTTCAGTAGGGAGCATGTGGGGGGCGAATCTCCCCAGTAGGATAGGTTGAATTTAGTGTGGTTTGTTTTCATGGTGGTGTTATATGATTGACTGTTTTCCCAATGTGAGGTTATGGTGTTTTCTACATTCAGTATCTTGGCCTGTTCAGTGTTGTCATCTCTGGTATATGGGCTTCAGTGTTAAGGTAAGTCAATCTACTGAAGTAGATCCATATATATATATATATATATATATATATATATATATATATATATATATATATATATATATATATATGTATATAGGTTTACTTTATTATCCTGAAATCCTGAAATATCAAATTTCAGAATTTCAAGATCATAAAGTCAAAACCTTACAATCCCGAAACCACAGAAGCGCGAATTTTAAAATTGCGAATCCTACACTAACCATACACCACACACATGCACATACACACACCTTCCCCCCACACACAAACACACAAATCTACACTACATACAAACATGGGGACAAACCCCCCTGCACCCTCCATTTGGGGGGTAGCACCCCCCTACTTAACTATACTAACTCCAAGGTCACACTACACAGACAAACACACGAAAACATCATCACATACCTACATTCCCCTCGCACACACACATCACAGTCATAACACACAATGACACACACTAAAGCCCCTAACCAAGACTCTTAAACATAAATATTTACCTGAACTTCCACCGATCCATTCACACACCGCAACACCAGAAGTGATACTTCAACATCTCCGAACTTCGGAATTTTGAAATTCGCTCTTCTGGGGTTTTGGTGTTCTGAGCTTTCGGCTTTATAATCTTGGAATTCTGAAATTTGATATTTCAGAATTTCAGGATTATAAAGTGTTCCTATATATATATATATATATATATATATATATAT
>NC_056726.1:657375753-657473698 GCF_019279795.1 Protopterus annectens
GCCAAATTTCACCCTGGTGACTACACTGGACTGTAGTCTGAGGCAGATTTACACAAGTGTCTGTGACCACCTTTTATCTTGGTGAATGGTAAGAATAAAAATATGCAGAATATAAATTAATATATCATTCCTCTTACCAGACCTTGTTCTGGCAAGTAAAGGTGTAGAATTAATAAGAGCCACATTAACATACAGTATGTTTCACCAAACCTTCCACTGGCATGTGGCTTTTGTTTTCTTATTGTGTGCCTGTCATGAAATTCTAACAGTTGGACTGCTGGACACAACATCCTGTAAACTGGATTCTATATTTAAAAGCAGATAGGACTCTCTGGCATTAGAAAAACAAATCTTGGTAATAGCATTTGAGTCTTTGAAAAGTAAGCAACCCAAAAGTTTCTGTCAAAGAATTTTCGTTGCAACCCAAAATCTCTGAAAAGTCTTTAATTAACAAAATTAAGTCTCTTGCATAATACTTCAGTTGATAAAAAATCTGTCTGATTCACCATCCCTTCATTGAACCTATGCCTTGGAAGTTGAATGAACAAACAGTATCTTTGGCTCACTGCTTTTTCTAGAAATATATAACCAGTACTCTAACCACTAATAGTACTCCCATCACTCTGGAGCCTGAAACAATGGAAACTCTACCTTAAATAAGATTGTGCCTCTAATTGCTATCAATAACTTGTAACTCCAGGTAACTGCGGTGGTGGTGCTGTGGTAATATTGTCGCCTCCCAGTAAGACGTTGTCCTGTTCGATTCTCAGCTAGAGCGTCTTCTGTGTGGAGACATGCGTGAATGGACGTACCTTCGTTGAAGGTTGTGCGTCAGGGCCGGCAACTCGACATGTAAAAATCTAGTGCCAATCATTAGCGGACCGGAGTTGAGCTGTGGCAACCCCTAACCAGGAAAAGACGAAAGACACAACCACAACAACTTGTAACTGCAGGTAGATTTTCTTAAAGGGGTGCAAGCCCAAATCCTGATTCACCCTAATCCCTGCTGCTATGCAAATATCCAGATATTCCACTTAGTCTACATCCATAGTGTGCATAGCAGCCGTGTGCATGCCTTTTGGTACCATCCATTATGCACTCCAAGTGGCACCATTATGTTACATTTCACATTAACTCCCCCCCCCCCCCATGAGCCATTGGAGATGGTCTGCATTGTAATACTGGATGCCAGGAGAGTGATGAATTGTAAAGCATAATGGCTACTAGATTAGAGCCCACTGGTATAGCTTATTACTGCTCTCCATCTGCTGGTGTTGCAACTGTAGAGAGCCATAATCTGTAATCAGCATGAATTCACTACCAAGGAGATAGAACTGAAGGGACCCCAAGACCCAATTTATGGATAGGCACTCTGTGTGTGTCTCTCTCTCTCTCTCTCTCTCTCTCTGTGTAGTTGAATATCAACTTTCCATCTTAATTAGCTTTACTCAAGTAACAGGCAGGGTATTCTTCAGTGCTGATTTTTCTGTGTAAACACTACCCTTATCCCAACCAATGGTGCATTGATATAGATTGGAAATGCCTTGGAGGAGTTAGGGGACACCAGAACTTGCTCAGCACAGAGGCTTTACTTAAGTTTTTCAAAAGCAATGTTGGTTTCTTGTACCTTGAACTTCTACAGAATTCTGCCCATGGTGAAGTCTGTTAGGGGACAGGCTATGGAAGCACCATCTAGTTTTAAGTTCTGATAATACACAGTAAGTCTAAAGAATGCCTGAAATCAGTTCTTTTTCTGGGGTATGGGCCATTTCTCATCTGCTTCAGTCATTTATTTCTTGTGATTAATTGATCCATAACTATCATGTAACCATGGTATCTAAATCTAACCTTTCTCATGTGTGCTAACCTCACCCCTTATCCTGTCCATAATCCCAACCCTGCACATGACCTTACAACAGACAATGGAAGCTAGCAGATGGTTGCATACATACACAGGGTGGGCAAGTGATGATAGAGATTGATTGACACCAATCAAGAAATGGCAAATGACACATAAGACAGATATCATACATGATAATGTGGGATCCTGACATAGTTGACTGCAAGATCGGCCCAGAGGTAAAACCCCTAGGGATCATTTACCTCAATGTTTTATAGTTTGAGCCAGTTGCTGTTTTAGAGACTCAGTCACCACACCTGTTACATAACTTGACCAGCCACAACAGAAAATGCTAGAGATTTCCTATGTGGATGTCTAGCTGCCAAAGCACCCAGCAGCAACCAGCTTCTCTAGTAACCATTTGAAATGTTGGGAACTACTACAGCAACTCCTGAAATACAGAGACTGAATGGCCAAAAGATCAGACTTACATATACTAAATCTGAGACACCATTTCTCAGAATATTCCATTTTTTCAGAGGTATGGTGATGTCGGAGTTGGTATATATATGTTTGGGGGTCAGGGGGGCTTGCCCCCCTGCAAAAAGAAGTTTAAAGGACAAGAGTGGCTTTTGAGATTCTCTCTTCTCCTGTGTTTTCAGTCTTTTTTTTTTTGGCTCGTCAGCACTCTGCCAACATTTTGATAGGAAGTCGCTTCTGCACTTCATGCTGGTTGACCCCCTCACCTGTCCACATTTAGTGGAGAGGACTTAATCCCCTCCTCCTGAGAAGCAGACTCAAACAGCTGCAGTGTTTCCTCCAGGTCACTTTAAGCAGAGTAGCCTTCACCCACCCTCCAAACTGAAAAGCAGAACTGATGGCCACTGCCAGACCAGCAACAGATGGAGTCCCTCACAGAGACCGATGGGGTCTGGGCCACTCCTTCTCCTACTCTACAGAATGATAACAGCAAGAGAAAAAGATCATCAGACATGGACAACAGTAACAAGAGCATACAAGTGAAGTAGACATCCACAGACCTCATCATAAATGCTCACATCATCTGTGGAAGTCACACAGTGTTCAGCTGCTGCTATCTTTTACTAGAAAACAAAGCATACACTGTTAAGCATGCTTAGATAATGGGATAAAAGTACATTGCAACTCTGCTGGAGAATGAACATTCTCAAACAGGGTGTTAGTGTGCAGCTATCACCCAATAAAGAAAAACAATTCCACTGTTTCACATCAAGATATTAAGTTGCTATAAAGCAAATGGCAGCCAATTTGTATCCTCACTAATTGTGACTTTACAGTTCAGCATGTCTAAAAGAAAAATTATGTGTGTGTGTGTCTATGTGCATCTGTTTGTCACAGATACAGAGAGAGAGAGAGAGAAACAGAGTGAGCATCTGAAAGAAAGAGAGGGAGAGAGAGAAAGAGAGGAAGATTATGTGTATACCTCTCAAGTTCATTGTCCATGAATTTCGGATAAAGTCAACACTATCTGGGGGACAGTATATATATATATATATATATATATATATATATATATATATATATATATATATATGCTGGATGTAAAATATTTCCTCCAAAAAATAATGCACACTACACCAAGTTAAAAACATTAGGCAGAGGAACTATTTTACATCAAAAATATAAAAAAGTGAAAAAAAATAAATAAAAAATTCATACTGAAAAAAAAAATCAAATGCAAAAGACTTTTTAACACATAGCCCATTATCTAACCAAGATAATGCTCTATGGGTGGTCATTAAGATGGAAATAATGACCTTTCCTGAGGCAAGGCTTTATTTCCCTGAAAATGTCCACCCTGTTTTGCATTACTGCTTGCTTGTGCAACAGTTTAGATAGGAGAAGACAATGGCACTGAAAAAAATGAATATAGGTTCATAGGTTCATAGGTTCATACTAGGCTATCTGCCCTAGGGCATTTATAAGCCTAGCCAGAATGTGTTTGGCTTTCGCCACCCATTTTAAATTTATTTTGCTATGCCCTTTTTAGAGGTTAGTATACTGTGCCTCTGTCTAACAGTGACACAGAAGTGATACCCGGGGTAAACCTACGATCTCCCATCCACTCATCAAGATTCCTCTTGAAGAGAGTCAATGAGGGACTATGCCTAACCTGGACTGGGATTTTATTCCAGAGTGAAGGGAGCCTCTGGGTTATGAATCTGTCCCTCCAGCATGTCCTATTTATTTCAGTGCTGAGGTTCAAGTCTCTCGAGCACGCAGCTCGATGGGATTTGGATTTTCTGAGGTGCAGCATGTCCATTAATTCCGTGTTGGACATGGCTTTATACGTCAGGCACAGATCGCCTCTGAACAGGCAGTATGCCACTGAGTAGAGCTGGAGTTTCTTTAACCAGGCAGCATATGGCATCTATTTGAGCCCTTTGATCCTCTTGGTGAGGTACTTTTGGGGTCTTTCCAGTTGCTGCAGGTGTCTGGTAAGGTACATCCCAAAAGGGGCATTGTACTCCATTATGGGCCTGATGAGGGATGAGTAAAGAGGCACGATGACCTCCCCTGATCTAGATGTGAATCCCTTCATGATTAGGTGGGCTATATAAAATGTTTTTCTAACCACTTTGGCCCCGTGGTTGTCAAATGAGAGATTGCTATCAACTTGGGTCCCCAGGTCCCTAATTACTTCTTCTGTACTTAATGGATTACCACCTATGTGGTAATTTGTGGGCACTTTGTTTTTGCCAAAGGGATGACTATACACTTTTTGGCATTTAGCTTGAGGCCATGGCTCTGGCACCAGTTGTCTATTTCTATGAGGCCCTTTTGGAGGATGCTTGTGTCGGCTGGAGAGTCGATTATGGCGCCCAGTTTGCAGTCATCTGTGAACTTGGTCAGCCACAGTCCTTCCGTGTTGGCCTGTACCTCCGAGAAATATATACCGAACAAGAGAGGTCCCAGGACTGAGCCTTGTGGGACACCACTTGTAACTGGTTTGGAGTCTGACATGGCTCCAGCAATTCTAACCATGTGGATTCTGTCCTTGAGCCAGTTTGCAATCCATCTAGTGACATAGGGGTTTATATTTAAGCTGGTGAGCTTATCTATAATGCCCGAGTGGGGTATTGTATCGAAGGCTTTTGCGAGGTCCAGGTAGGCTGTGTGGACCACCTTCCCCTCGTCAATGGCCTTGGTGACTGTTTCAAAGAAATCAACCAGGTTTAAGAGGCAGGATCTGCCCTTAACAAAGCTGAACTGGGTAGGATCCAGTGTTTGTAGGTCCCCAATATCTTTATTTATGAGGTCCATGATGAACCTTTCCATAGCTTTGCAGACCAAGCTAGTCAGGCTTATGGGGTGATAGTTTCCAGGATGCGTTGAGGCACCACCTTTATGGAGAGGGACCACTGTTGCTGTACGCCACTCTTTGGGCACATATCCTGTAGTAAGGCTGAGACTGAACAGTAGTTTTATGTTTGGGTTTAGCTCTTCTTGGAGTTCATGTAGGAAGCAGCCCGGGACACCATCTGGTCCCATTGATGCTGTGTTTTTTGCTTTGGAGAGGGCGGCTCTTACCTGAGCATCTGAGATGTCAGGGGGCAGCACTCTGCTGGGATAGATATTTGCCTTTTTGGTGGGGAGGGGGGGGAGAAGTTTGCACTGAACCTGTCAGCTAGGATGTTGGCAATGTCTGTGGGTTCAGTGTATTTTTTGTCATTTTGGACTAATTCTGAGCATATCTGGGAATTACCACCCAGGTTCCTAACATAACTAAAGAAAGCCTTGTGATTATCCTTAGTGTCCTGTGCAATTTTTCTCTCGAAGCTGGCCTTAGACAATTTTATGTGTGCCCGTAGTTTTTTGCTAATACTGATCAGTGATGCCTTCCCTTTTTGGGATTTTGCTCTCATTTAGTAGCTTCCTCCTTCTGTTGTATAGTTTGTTTATGGCTGGGGACCACCAGACAGGATGTCTGCCTTTGGAGGATCGGGTCTTGGTTTTATTTGGGATTGCATGATCCATGCATTCCTGAAGGTGTTCATAGAATGCGTTTATACAGGATTCTGTGGTCTGGGCCGTATTTTCCACAGGCCCGGGGGCTTTGAAGGATTCCACCTCAGTTTTGAGGAGTGTGAAATTTGCTTTAGAGAAGTTTTTCACTGTGGTTTTCTGGGCAGGGGGTGGGGTCGGGATGTGAATATCCAGTGAGATTAGTTTATGGTCTGATCTTACCAGTGAGGGATACACTTCTGGTCTGGAGCATAGAGTCCCCATGTTGGTGATGATCAGGTCCAGTATGGTTTCCCCTCTTGTGGGAGTGGTAACAAGTTGTTCCATAGCATTTGAGTTTATAAATTCTACGAACCTTTGGGCTAGGGTGTTGGAGCTAGAGTAATGCTCCCAGTCTATGTTTGGGTAGTTGAAGTCACCCAGTATAATGGTGTTTGGAGAGACCTTCATATTTTCCAGTGTTCTCAGGAAGGCCGAGTGGGGTTCCTGGGTTTGGGAGGGTGGTCTGTAGCAGGCTATAAACTGGAAGGCAGTTTTACCCACTGTTAGTTGCACATGGATAGTCTCTGATGCTTCGTGCTTTGCAACCAACCTGGAGGTGTGGGTATCTTTGATGAATATCGATACTCCTATAGTATCATAGATATATAGATATAGTGCATCTTTATCTCTCTTTCCTGTACCTCTGCCTTCCTTAGGTGAAGAAAGTCAAGGCAACACCACTACAAGTCGCTGCTCATGGAAATGAGTCGCACAAGTGGTATTCATCAGCATTCATGTCATATATGCTCGAGCATATAGCTCACATGGTTCATGTTCACTGTGATGTGCATGGCAAACACTGATATTTGTGGATGGTGCATCGCACACCCACAGGGATTCACAGACTGTGGCATTAACTTGCTTCATTAGCACATCTGATATGCTTGTGTTAACTGGCTCTTACTATTACAATATAAAGTGCCAACACCATTTTGCCCAACATCACTTACAACTGTTCTGTGGTAATTGGCTGTTGCTAGCACAATGTAAAATGTCAGCAACACTTTGCCCAGTATCACTTACAACTATACTGTGTTAACTGCCTCTTGTTAGCACAATATAAAGTGTCAGCACCATTTTGCCCAATATCACTTATAACTGTACAACTTCATAACAGCAACATTTCAGTAAATCTCTGATGTGGAGTTTCCCAAAGTTATGGAAGCAGTCCTGCCTGGTAAATTATATCACCAACTACAACTATCCCTGCAGTGGATGTCAGTGTGAGTGAGGCAGATATCATGGTGTCTGTGCAACCTGGAACCCTTGACACATGCATTGCACTGTATTATCCACTTATGGCTGGGATGTTCAAACCAAGAAAATAGGAAGGCATAGGTACTAGGCCCATATTCAGAGACATGTTTACAGTGCATAAGGTGGGGATAAGGACATGCATAACACTAACTGCAGCTGATAACCATATCCATAAAGGGGATGGGGAGTCTGTGGCCATAGTTATGTCCATCCCACAGCATAACATACATACCAGCTGACTGGCATGCTTTGCTCACAGGTGTACAAATACTGATATCACCATCCTTAGGAGGGAGTGCCTGGAAACATTCACTACCCAGCTGAAAACAAAGCACTACTGGCACTACTACATGCCCTCCACAAACATGCCATGTACCTCTTGGGTAAAGATACTAGATTTGATAGGGATTAGAACAGGAGGTGAATGTTATATGTAACCATAACAGGTCCCTGCAAGAGCTACAATATATGATAACTTATGAATTATTTCATGCAAAATAGAAAAGTATAGAATATTACAACAGACAGGTCCACCACAGGGAGAGGAACACAAATAGAGAAGCATCTTGTGGAGGTTGAGATGTTTTTGGTGTCACTTATTGGCCAGTGACAGTGACTCCTCATAACTTTGGAGTGGCATGAATGGCACCACCACTCATGTGTAAGCACGGAAAGCACCTGGTTAGTAATGCCCATTGCACAACACTCTAACCATTCCCCTGCATGTTCAAAGTGAAGGCTTGATCAAAACCCATTTGCATGTCTGTCCATCCAGATATTTCTGCTCTAACTTAAGCAACCTGCAAAACAATGTAGTTTTGTCAATGTATGATATAACTGCATATATATATATATATATATATATATATATATATATATATATATATATATATGCATCAGTATACATGCCATAGAACTGAGGTTACAGAGGTGTGCTTTTGAGGGCTAGATATGGAGAGTTCAGCGCAACAGGGCAGCACAGGGCTGATGTCAGCAGGGCAACTTGGTTAACAATGATGGCAAACTGGAAATATCATAGTTTGATGACACAGTGACACTGTCTGCAACTCTACAGGGTGAGGGGTCATCCACATTCATCATTATAGAAGTCATTGTAGAGAGAAAAAAGGTTGAGTACACAGTCTCACCAGGGCATGACAGACATCTTGTACTTGTGACTGTCTCATGGGCTCAACCTATATCCATAGTCCACATAGCATCTGACATGTGACCCACCATTGAAGTGGGCATACCCACCAGAGTGGATAGATACAGGGATATGCAGTGCCAACATTACTTTAGGAGTACCTTTCATATGTCTACAAGAGTCAAAATTAACCAGCAGATGTGTTGATCAGTCATCCAGACACAACCAACTGCTACCCACAGCGTTAGAGAAATGGAGGGTGTACTCCTTACCATGTAGGATGATATGCCCCAATGGCAGAGTGACATGGAGTATAGGGTCAGTGAGCATGTAATGCTGCTGAGGTTGCTGTTGGCAAATATTGCCTTCATAGGTGCCTCTATGAAACACATTGTAACTGCCATACGATCTGCTGTCAGAGGCCATGTGATACATGCCTAAGGGATGGGACAGCTGTGACGTCTTTGGCCATGGACAGCCCAAGTCAGATTACATAGGCTGTTAAGACAGCACCACTGTCATCTGTGGGGACACAGCCTGCCATCTTTAATTGTGTGTATTGTATCCATTCAGTAGTCTGAATACGTTCCCCTACATCTCATGCTTTCCATCAGCTATCTTATGAGCCATTATCTGGTTTAAGGCTGACATATTATGGTCATCAACAAGGGCTCTAAAGCATATCTGTCATCTTCTGCTACTCACACTGCAAAACATATTACATGTGGTCTGGTCTCTGCTTGCACTGGAGCTGTGTGTAAGCATGCATCTTTCTAGCTTGTACATACACCTACAAAGCATAAGATCCTTTAGGAAGTCCCCTAGCAGGAGCCAATGGAAGAGGTCAGACATGTGTCAAATATGTGACTCATAATAAGCTAACCAAGACATGCGGAAACAGAATATATGTACTGGTCTGGGAATTACAGACCATTTCATAGTTCAGGGAGTAGAAGTCCTTCCTGTTGATGTATTGTAAGTCCCCTGAACCAGTTTGGGCCTTGATAGCAGCATGTATATAAATCAATGGCTCGCAGGTACTCAGAAAAACATGATGTTAGTTCTCTTGTTTGCTATCTTGGGGAACCAGATAAGCTTCTCCACATGTTATAGCATTATATCAAGGAAATTATTTAGGATTCTGAAGGCTGATGCCTGTGATATCCCAAATATGTCCCCATAGGCTGCTGGAAGGTCCCTGAAACTCATATAGCTAAGGCTACATATACCTTTGTATCCAAAACACTATCTCTGTGTACTTGAAATTATCCACAGACTATTGATCTGTGAGCTGTTAGTGTGTCAGGCACCACCAGCATCTCCTCTTGTGGCACAGCTATCAACATAAAATAATATTGCAGACACTAGTGCCAGTGGTAGCTACTAACACATGCGGATGTGCTACTGCTGCTGCTATACATTGCATTACTTCCATTATATACCATGACTTGTAATGTAAAAAATATGCATGCACCACCATGCAGGGCAGCTGTTATATATATTTATGAATTACTCCGCTATTTTGAGTTCCTTCATTTGCATAATCTATGTAATCTATGTGTCTCTTTTGCATAGGTTCCTCCTTATGTACTCACTAACATTCACTGGTTTAGCTTGATATACTGAGTGTGCAGCAGCACTGTCTGAGACTTAGAATTATTTAAATATTTTATTTATTTTACATTTGTTTACTGGGAAAGTCCAATTGGACACAGGTCCTTTTTCAGCGGAGGCCCAGGGAGAAAAGCTCCATTTATAAAAGTAACATAAAGTACATTTGGAAAAGGAATAAAAGATATGAGAAAGTTTGGCCATATTCACAAGCTATGGTTACATAATGAGAAACAATACAATTCCACAGAGGTATCTGAACATATATATGCAACATAATAATGAACAATACAAGTATGTAGATGTAACAATGCATCACATGTCCTGCAAGAATATTACAATTTGACAGAAATGAAACAGTTTCAGACATTTGCATTGTGGATTGTACTTGAGTATATGGGGGTGGCCACGGTGGTGCAGCGGTTAGCATTGTCACCTCACAGCAAGAGGTTCTCAGGTTTGATCCTCGGCTGGGGTACCTTCTGTGTGGAATCTGCATGTTCTTCCTGTGGTCATGTGGGTTTCCTCTGGGTGCTCCAATTTCCTCCCAAAGACATGCTGTAGGTGGATTGGACAATCTAAATTGGCTCTATGTGTGAGTGTGTGCATACGTGTGCCTCCTGTTGAAGGTTGGGTGCCGGGCTGGCAACTCAACACCATAAAACTCCACTGCTAATCATGAGCAGACAGGTGATCCAGTGTGGCGACCCCTAACCGGGAAAAGCTGAAAGAAGAAGAATTGTACTTGAGTATATACACTTTAGTGGGAGAGAGATTCTAGTTTCCATGCAGGTGAGGTACATTCTTGGTTTAAGACAACTCATGGTTAGCATTTTGCTGTGAGAGAGAATGAGGTTAGGCCTATCATCCAAACCCTGCACATGGCCAATGCCTGAACTAATTTGCACAATACAATGTACTAACCATCAATGATTCCCAGCCTGGGTCTCATGGGTGATTTGAACTGTAAGTTCTGGTGTATTTTTTAATCTCTTTCCCTCTTTTTTTGGCAGTTTGTTTTCTTGATGTATTTTAGTAGTATAGAAGAGTGATGTTAGTGTTTGAGTTTATGTATAGTTTTAGTTTATTTTTAGTTAGTATGGACATAATTTGGTCAATTTTGATGGTACTTGGCTAGCTGCATTCAAGGTTTCACTTTTTTTTCTGTGAAGTTGATATTTTAATTCAAATGAGCATGGATTTATTTTTAGCAATTAGTTTAGATGCACAGTGTTGTTTTGTGGTGGTTGTGCATGTGTATTTTAGGCATGGGGTGTAGGAATTTTTTTTTTTACTTTGACGTTAATGTGATTTCTAATCCATGTTGAACTTTATTTTTATTTTAAAATACGAAGATTTGGGTTTGGGGTTGTTTTTGTAGTGATACGGTGTTTTGGATTTATATATATCTCTGTTTTTAGCATGTTCAGTGTGATAAATTTTGCTTTAGTTTTTAGAAAGGATCACAAATATTGTAGGTATAGAGAAATTGAAGTTGGTTTGATGACATACCATGTATATATGTTTATGTATATAAATTGTTGCTGATACACCAAGAGTGTAACTAAGCTTCAGGTGAATCGTCAAGAGTGAATATAAATAAAAATATCTATACCAGATATATGTTTTTGTTCTATTTGTTATCTAGGGCCTACTATTAAGATGATTTTATTCCATCATTTATCCAGAGCCTGCTGTTAGGAGCTGTACATAAAACAATCGTGGATACATTGGTAGTGTAGGGTAAGGCATGTGCACACTCACATATCTGGAAAACCACCGATATTTACACACATCTTTGGAGGAAGGAAACTGGATATGGTATATAGTTTTATGTATATAGATATATAAATAAATGTACGTGTGTGTGTGTGTGTGTGTGTGTGTGTGTGTGTGTGTGTGTGTGTGTGTGTGTGTGTGTGTGTAAGAGAGAGAGAGAGAGAGTGAGAGTGCGAGAATAAGCATTCTCAAAGATATCAAACAAAACAGAATGCGAATGGTTTGAGAAACTTATGGCAATGAAACTGCAGTGTAAAGACAGAGCAGTCTTTATGACCTGAGCATATGATCTAGTGCTCTACACTTCAGGCAACAATTACAGAATCTCCTCAATAAAATGAACCAATATGAGTTTGTTTTGACAATAGACGACCTGAATCCTCATATAATGGCAAACAGAAAAGTATACGAGGATTACCTTGGTCCACATGGGTGGAGCAACAAAAATAATGAAGGAGGTGCCATTCTAGACTTTTCCCTGATAGACATCTACATGGTGGCTAACACATGCTTCAGCAAGACAGACAGTCACAAGATCACATACAAGAGGTCCAACATGTAATTCACGTAGATTCTCTCCTGGGAAGAAAAGGCCATTTAAATCAAATTAGAGATTTCAAAGTTATTCCTAGATAAAATAGTTGGTCCCCTAGCATAAACCATTGGTGGTCACAGTCAGCTGCAAGCAGTGATCAGAGAAGGCTCTACGATCAACAGACATTATGCTGAAGACCTGGAAGTTGACTAAAGTAAAAGCACAGAATTCAAGGTAGAGCAGAAAATAGAATGTCGTTGTTGCAAATCGGCATGTGTGAAGATGGCTGAACACATCCACAGTTGAATCAGGTGTGGAAATAAGCTACATAAGGGAAGGAAGAGGTGTAATGCAAAAGTCAGGATACTATCAAAAGAAAGAAGGAATGCAAGAAGATGCGGGTGATATAAAAGATACACTAGATTAAGAAGGAATAATGTTTGGCAAATAAGGTGAGTAAGAAAATTGCAAAGGCAAAGAACAAGGCATCAAAGATTTGAGCCTCTTGTTCTGCAGAGAGAAAAATCTGGACAAACTCTCTTGATAAGTAGGTACATCTGGACAAAAATCTGAACGGGTATTTAGCATACAATTTGCATACTGGGCATAATAAATCCACCCACTTCCAGTGGGGTTGTGGGATACTACCACTCAGACATTCAAGTTTAAAAAGTGAAAAAAAAAAAACTCATAAGTGACAAAATTATGTAAAATATAACCATAATAGTCATATCATTGATGCATATGGAAAAAAGTGCAGTGACAATGCTTATTTCTATATACAGTACTGTCTCAGATGAATGACACTGCATTACTGCTTAGACATTTTTTTTTACTTCTCAGAACATGAAAGGACAGTTAAATAAATATATACAATGTACTAGAAGTTATATAATAAATACTTGCTCACTGCACAAGTCCTTAATTTTAATGTAAAAATACTTTACTGAATTAGCCTGGCTAATGTGACATTGGAGTTATCCATGGATATTTGTATGAAGACCCTAGTAAGTTAAATGTTTTATGACAATGTTGTGGATGGATGGCTATTTTTTGAAGGAACTAAGATGAGGAAGTGGAAACCACTGGAATGAACGAATAATGCATTCGTATTCATGAATAAAACAACAGATGCAGGCTTTGGACAGGAGAACTCAAAACAAGTTAAATGGTACCACTGACATGTAACCCCACAAAACTGTAAGCAACATTCTGCTAATATTTACTGCTACAGTACACCTATTAGTTTCTAAAGATTAATTTCACCAAAATTAGTGAGTTATACATAACTATTACACAACTGTCAAAACAAACTACACCATTATAAAGGTATACACGACTTTCAGACTAGGGAATATGTTAACACAGACCAGTGTTTATTTGGAAAATAACAGCCTGTTTCAGAAAGGGTATCTACATGCTGCATACACAGAGTAATGACTGCAGTCATACCTTACAAGTGTCTACATTTTCACAGACTGTCCAGATTTTTGCTCATATTTTTGGTCTGTTCCTCATAAAATTTGTGTTTTTCTGCCAAATTACTGAGGATTCAAATCACTTAATAATAAACACATTGAGTTTTAGACTTTATATCCTTCAGAAAATGCATGCAAATGCGAAACCTGTTACTCTAGCAACTTGTGAAGTTTATAAGAGCAATATTTAAAAGTCTGTCCCTATTTTTTTGACTTTTGTCCCCCTCATTATTTTGTTCAGATTTCTTGTGGTAACTGGGTGCGATGTATGGTGGCAATGTTTTGTGGTCAAACTAAGGTAATTAACAGCAGCAGTATAAGTACTGCATTTTTAATATCTAATAAACATGCAAGTAATAGACATAATGGTACACCTTATTTGACAAAGTAGAGGCTCTAACAATAAACAAATATATCTTTGCAGGGTTAATTAAGCAGTGCAATTGTTATGCGCAAATTATTGGGTACTGCTCTTTTATAAAGTTGTGCATATGCAGGAAAAGAGCTTCCTTGTGCAATGTTAAACTTTAGTGAAGTAACCCTTCTAAAATAATGTCTTTAACCCAAATTAGTCGGGCTCAATGCAGGATGAATAACTAGCAAGTCCAAGAGCTATTTTCAGATGAATAGCACTTCATTTTACAAAGCTAACATCCAAAAGTTTTAGATAGACCTTACTTCTTAATATATATGCACATATTTATATTTTTAATAAGAGAAGTTTGCAATATAAACTATGCACTGATTGATAATATATTTTTAAATGTTAATGGATTTGATGTATTTAAACATGTGACTTGGATTTATTGTATTTAAATGGCTTGAATCACAATGTATGATTGTTCTGATGAAGTTGAGGTGTTTCCTTGACGAAAAGTGGACTTTACAATTAAATGCTTAAACAGTACGTGACTTGAGGAGCTGGTTGAGTATCTGGTCGAGCATTGTGAGTCTGGGCTCCATGTTTCGTGGATTTTGGTAGCTTCCTTGTGCAATGTTAAACTTTAGTGAAGTAACCCTTCTAAAATAATGGCGTTAACCCAAATTAGTCGGGCTCAATGCAGGATGAATAACTAGCAAGTCCAAGAGCTATTTTCAGATGAATAGCACTTCATTTTACAAAGCTAACATCCAAAAGTTTTAGATAGACCTTACTTGAAAGTCATAGTTAGCAAACTTGAAAATCATGACAAAATGGCTTTTTGAGATATAAGTTATGTAGACACTGTCCGTTTCGATTCTCAGATAGAGCATCCTCTGCGTGGAGACATGCGTGAATGGGCATACCTTCGTTGAAGGTTGTGTGTCAGGGTTGGCAACTCGGCATGTAAAAATCTACTGCCAATCATTAGCGGACTGGAGTTCCGCTGTGGCGACCCCTAACCGGGAAAAGCCAAAAGGCGCACACACACACACACACACACACACACACACACACACACACACACACACAGTCTTACATAGACACACGTATACCTCTCAGCTGTACAGATTTTCACAGAATGTCCAGATTTTGCCTCATATTATTGGTCTGGTTTTCGTAAAATTGTGGCTTTCTGGCAAATAAGTAGCAAATCATTTAAAATTAAAGCTAGAAAATGATAACAGACATTTGAGTTTCAGATTTCATACCCTTCAGAAAATTCATGCTAATGCAAAGCCTGTTACTCTATCAACGTTCTAAGTTTGTAAGAGCAATATTTGAAAACTGTCCCTCTTTTCAGCCTTTGTCCCACTTTTATTTATGGCTTTGTCCAGATTTCTTGCTCTAAGAGGTTGAGAGGTATGTGCGCATGCCTGCACACACACACGCAGACACACACACACACACACACACACACACACACACACACACACACACACACACACACACACACACACACACACTCATGCACTCACATTTAGAAGTTTACCTTACATTAAAATGAACCAGGTTATGTTTTCATCCTTCTCTCTTTAAAGCTATAAAATATGCCTGATGTGTACTTTCTTTCTGAATTTCTCATAATGTCTTCTATTTCTTGAATAGTAAATGTCGTACACTGTTCCTTTTGTTTTCTCTTCACATTTTAAACAGCAAAATCCATGTTTTCTTTAGTCTCACATTGTTGTCACCCCTGTTGCTTCACTTCATTGGCTGCAACCTACCCCTTGGCTGTACATAAACTACAAGAAAACTTTCAATAAAGTTGCAAATTGCAGCTGACCTAAATAAAAAAAAAAAAACAGCACAAAAACTCACAATTTAAAGGTACCACTCCATAATAATAGTAATAATAATAATAATAATAATAATAATAATTATTATTATTATTATTATTATTATTATTACCTCTTTGTTAACCAGGGAGGCACACTAGATACACAGTCCTTTTCAGGGGTGACCCAGGAGCAGTGCCTGGTTAAGTGACTTGCTCAAGGTCACACAGTAAACAACTGAGAGCTGAAGGAAACCAAACCTGTAATACAAGAGCATAAGCCCACAAACTTAACCTCTGCACAATCTGCCAGTATTTCATGGAAGCCTACTATTTAAGTTGTAAATTCAGTATTTTCTGCAAAATTTGGACAGTTGAGTGGTATGAAAAGAATCTCCACAATCTCCTATAAAGAGACTCAGCAGATAGAAAGAGGCTCTATCAGGTTGCAAGGCAGTGACAGAAAGTTAACAATAACAGTCGACAGACACCATTAAAGAAGAGATGTCAGTAACAATCTGTTCACTAGAGGACATCTAGGACATTTGGGATAACTGCTTAACCCCATAGAAGTTGTATTGCTCCATGCACAGTCTATGATGATGAGTAAGGAATGAGACTGCCCCCCCCCCAAAGAAGAAGTACAAAGTGAACTAAGGAAAATTAAGTCAGGGGAAAGTGGTGGTCTCAAATGAAGTCACAGCAGATATGATTAAGATGTTGGATGTGTTAGGGGAAGAAATAGATTCTGAGGGTGTTTGTTGCAGGATGGAAAGAGATATATGTCCCAGACAACTAGAAAAGAAGGGTTATAGTGCCAGATTTCGAGAGCCAAGGGGATATTCACAACTACAGGCAGTACAGAAGTATCAGACTCCTATCACACTACATAAAAGTGCTAGACAGGGTGACTAATAAAGGAGTACAGAGAATAGCAGAAAGTAAGATGTGGGATGAAAAGTCCAGCTGCATATCAGGGTGCAGTATAAAATGTCCAGTGTCTGCAGAGAAGCTGGTAGTGGACACGAAACTGTAGATGAAGACAAAGTCCAACTAGGCTTTCTAGAGATGGATAAGTCACATGATAATGTCACAAAAACAGATGATTTGGGCAGTTCTGCAAAAATATAACGTCTAGGAAAGAGCAGTAATATTAGTTGGGTCAATGTACTAGGACCCAGTAACACAAATATGAACAGTACCCGGGCTCAAAGAGGATTCCTTGTGGAAGGTGTGCTGCATCAGAGTTTATCCCTGAGAGCACTCTTGTTTACACTGATGATAGACTACATCACCAAACTGGTCACAGTGGACAAATCAAAGAGCTACAGCATGCAGACAATATGGCACAAACAGCAGGATTTCAGCAAGATGCAATGATAGGAGAATGGGATGCAAACCTGTAGACACATGGCATGAAACTGAGTTTAGACAATGCAGTAGTCATAGCAGCAAATGCAGGAATATGGGAAATGAAAAGAAGCTGAAAGGTAGACTAGAAGAAAAATAGTGGACCAGGTTAATGGTTCTAAGTATCTATGAGGTGTGAATGAGGAGAAGGGAAGACTGAAAAAGGAAGTCAAAGGTGGACTAGGAGTTGCTGCGGCCAACTGGGACAGAGTGTCAAGAGTAATGTTTGACACAAGAATCCCAAAGAAGCTGAAATGTAAGTTCTGCAAAACAGTGCTGTGACTGTTTTTCTGTACTGCATAAAAAAAATATGAGCAGTGAAAACAGAAGAGCTGAGGAAGCAATGGAAATAAGGAGTGAGATATGGGAAGCAGCATGCATACTGTGTGACAGATGAAAAAACAATGACTTCAGAGTAAAAAGCCAAAGTAGTCCTAATTGCAAACAAGATTAAGGTTAACACAAGCAGCAAAGAAGAAACTGATTCAGTAAAGCAGATTTGGGGAGACAGGAAGATGGCAAGATCAACAGATGGATGGATTGCATGAGAGAATTCCTGTGACAACTGGGAATGACTGTCAAAAAAGGGAGGTGGTAGTTGCCCTGAATCAGCAGTCATAATTACAGCTCATATGATAACTAGACCCCATGTAAAAATGGGAAAGAGGCTGATGATTTAGATATACATATATTTTTCTATGGTTTCACTTTATAATCCCGAAATACTGAAATATCGAATTGCAGTATCTCAAGACTACAAAGCCGAAAACTCTAAAACCCGAAACCCCAAAAGCGCGTAATTCATAATCGTGGCTTTTCACATACACACTCCATTACACAAACAAGCACACATACACCTTTCTCCCGACACTAAAACAAACCAACAAAACACACACAAACACAACAAACTTAACACATGTGCCTACCCTACATATAAGCAGGGGTGACCTGAAGAGGGCTGTGTACAAGAGATGCCCTCGTAATCTGACAGATTTGGAGCACTTTTGCAAGGAAGAGTGAGCAAATATTGGCAAGTCAAGATGTGCCATGCTGATAGACTCCTACCCAAGAAGACTGAATGCTGTAATTAAATCAAAAGGTGCTTCAACAATGTATTAGTTTAAGGGTGTGCACACTTATGCAACCAGCTTATTGTACTTTTTTTATTTTTTTATATATATATTTTTTTCCCCTAACAGATTTGTTTGGTTTTCAATTGAATTGTACAGGTTATAGGTCACATTAAAGGTGGGAAAAGTTTTGAAATTATTTATTGTGGTGTGGTCACAAAAACCTGGCATATATATATATATATATATATATATATATATATATATATATGTGTGTGTATGTATATATTGGTCCACTTCTTAAACTCGAAATACTGAAATCTCAGATTTCAGTATTTCAAGTCGAGAATGTTGAAAATGCAGTTTTTCGAAACTGCACTATTTCGAATGTTTATTTACTGAATCTATGTTATTTACTTTGTTTTTCAGTGTGTGCTGTCACTGTAAGGGTTGTGTGGTATGGCGGGCAATGTTCATGTCTGAATGGAGATTCAGGTAGGTGTTCAAATTTTAAGGGTTTTAGTGTTAATGTATTAATATTTAGTTGTTGTGGGAAGTTGTAGAAGTAGGTTGAGGTAGGTGGGTGAGCGTGTATGTGTGTGAGTGGTGAATGTTATGATTTTTGTACATGTGTAGTGTGTGTTCATGTATTATTAGTGAGTTTAAATATTACTGTCTGCAGTGCGAGTGTAGGGTAGGTAAGGTGTGTGTTCCTTTTTGTTCATGTTAGTGCGACTTCGGAGTTGATATATATAAGTAGTGGGGGTGTGGGGGACATAGCCCCCACATGGGGGGGGCAGGGGGGGCTTGCCCCCCTGCAGAAACGTATGGTGGTATCGGTTTTGTTTTTGTAGTGTTTGTGTTGTTTTGGGGGGAGGCCTATGTATTTATTTGTGTTTTCTGAGATTCAGTTTGTTGAGTATTCGTGATTGTGGTGTTTCGTGTTTTTGAGGTTTCAACATTTTCTACTCGAAATACTGAAATTCGTGATTTCAGTATTTTGAGTTTAAGAAGTGGACCCATATATATATACATATATATATACATACGTATGTATTCTGGTACATCCGAGGAAGTAACCCAAACGAAAACGCAGTGGAAAGTATTGGCGTTAATGTGTATTTGTTGTTTTTGCTGTGGAACCTGTGTGCTCTTGTTGGCGTGTTGCTGTGCTTTTATGGACTAATTAAAGAAGTTGAAGAGGATTCCGATTGCCTTATTTTCCTCCACAAGTAATTCCTTTTTGGTGATATATACATATGTGTTTGTGTGCAGGTTGCAACACAATTATCCATTGTGTAAACATCTACAATATCAATGAAGAATAACTCTTCAATAAATATATATACATTTAAATTATTAAACTGTACCATTACACAAGGGGTTATAAAAAGACAGTAGACACAAACGTTGGTTTATATAATTATTTCTCAATAACTATTTGAGTTCAATGTATTTATTTAGTTGTTACCATGGTAATTGATCTGGTCAGACCTTCTCAGACCTTTTTACACCATTATGTAGGCCACAAGGGTAATGTTAAATGAAATAAGTCTGGGTAATCTGGTGTAGCTAATCATCAGCCAGCACATTAATGGAAATAAATATATACAGATACTGGCAGGAAATGCATATGGCACACAGAATTTGACCAAAGGTTACGAGTGAACTCTATGAGCTGAGAAGGAAAGACTTTATCAAAGTCAACATGAAAGTCTGATCATTAAAGTTTCCATTGCAACTGAGACTTTTAAGCAAAAATTATTTTTTTTTCAGTTTAATTAAGACATTTTTCAAGTTATACTCACATGCCTGTTTCTCTTTTATCACAGTGTGAATCTGAATACATACCCACCCTCTCATAAAGCTTCTAGAGTTGTGAATATGATAATTATAATTTGTAGTACGCAGCACACAGGTGAGCAGAGATGGAGCCAGTACAAAAGCTGCAGCACACAGGTGAACAGAGATGGATCCAGTACAAAAGCCAGAAATTAGACTGTTAGGAAGCACATCATGCAATGCTTAGAGAAAATACAAAATAGTTTATTTCACAAAGGAAGCAAGTCCCCTGCACCCCCTCCCCTATGCAGGGGACTGTGCCCCTCATACTGCTACCCTACATATACTACTAACTACATGATTGCACAAACATGTGGATGAGATGTCCACCTGTTAAGTGAAGCATGGCTCATACAATTCCAGTCTTTTAGTATATCCAAAATAATGTTGAAACTTTCTTGGAGATTCCACTTCATGAAACTTAGCTCGGACACTTTGTTTATGAGGTATATATATTCAAGCAGATTTAAATCAATTGAGCAGAGGTAGTTGTCTTTTTAATGTCTATGTCATACTTTGGTGGTGTCAGCCTTTTTTCATACCCAGAAATTATTTCAGTTGCTTCCCCTCAACATCAGTAGTCATGTAGCATTTCTAGCTAAAAGAAGACTTTTTTTGTGCATTACAATTTAATCTGAAAGTCTGCAATTGTATATGTATTAATCTTTAAAAGCAATGCATATGTGAAGAAATGCATGATTTTAAGATGAAATCAGCATGGTCCATTATAATTCTTATGCACAGGGTGTAACCATTAGAATGTGTTCTGTATTACTCACATAACAGCTTTTCCCTGGAAAAAAAATCTGTGTATTCCATAGAAAAGATTTAAGAAAATGAAATCACATTTATGCAAGCACTCTGCTTTGTTTGCAAATGGTTCTCAAAATGACTTTCCTTGAATTCATTTTCTTAAGGACAAGTAGCTTTATTTTCAATAGAACCTGCAAAGTAAAGGCCTTCAAGAGAAATTGTGAGAAACTGCATTCACTGTGCACCTCATGACAAAGATACACACAAAGAAGAGAAGTGATTTGCATATGCCTGCAGAGACTGACTAATTCAAGGACTGTTAAAACTGTCACTCTGTGGAACAGAACATATTATTCTAAGTACATAAATGTGATATGAATCTGAAATGACAATGTGTGTATCTCATGGGTGCTGCATCCCTGCTGCTTCATATAGGAATAAGAAGGTACGTACAAATGGAAGGGACTTCTGTAATGTGAGAGGTATGGTTTTATGTGATTCAGAAAACCTCTGCATACCGGGTGGTACCAGGTAGTAAAGACAGTGAAAGGAGAAGAAAGGTATCAGAAGGAAATTATTATGAAATGCCATTTTCTAGACTTACTATATCTTTGTACAGTACAATGCATTTATTGTGTTGGTTATAATATTTAGAATGTATTTGGCATCAAATTTTTTCATGCAAATGTCACAAAAAAGTTATCAACTAATTTAGTGCAACAATTTTAACATTAGCTCTGTATTGAGAGAAAATGAAGATGATTGTTTTCAAAACTATTGTCTTTCAAATTCTGCTGACCACCACTACTCAGCATACGCCTTTACCACTTGTTAGAAAGATGCAACATATTCCTGTTGTGCTGTTGATGGATAATGCAATGAATAACCTGAATTATTTTAAAAATTTAGATATGTTTTTTAGTGATCATAGTTTGTAGACATCAGTAATGTAAAAATTAGATAAAGCTTGTATTAGAAATACCTCTGCTAAATACGTAATACCACAGATTGATACCTATTGCAATCACCGAGTGACTTTTATAGCCGTGCTACAGCCTTGTCAACTCTTATCTTTTGATGACCCATTTGAGGGCACTACCATTTGTCACATAACATTTTGCAGACATTTGAAACGCTGTGTATCTTTGAGCAAAGTCTTCCATTACTGACAGTTCAGGCAATTGATTTACTGCTTTGTTGCAGGCAACATTAAATACTGTGCGTGATGTCAGACAACCTGATATAAAGGGGAACATGATTTTTTTTCTTTACTTTTCTACTTTCTGTGAAGTTGTGCAAACTTGATGTGTGTATAATAAGAGACTGGGAATTTGAAGACATGATCACATTTGAAAGGATGCATGCCTGGGGGAACCCTTCCCTGTAGAAATTATGTTGAATTAGTTATATTTCTTGTTTTTCACTGCAACATTTAAGTTATGATATTTTGACTTTAGGTTAAGTGATATGTAATCTAATCACCATGTGTCACTTCTAAAAGTAGAAATAAATATTAAGTCAAAATATTCTTGCATAGCCTACATAACCATGTTGCGTTATTATATTCATATGTCACTACAGGCTTAGCTCTGCAGGGAAGGAAAGTATGAAGGTGTTAAAAACATTAGACAAAATCTGTTGGTATTGATAGAAAATGAGGAAAAACTGCTGTTTTGTAATAAAATATGTAGTATTTGGAAGTGCTAAGCAGTATTGGCTTTATTGCTCCATTTTAGTTGCTACCAACAAAGATGAAATAAAATAAATTCAAGTTTAAAACCATCACTAATTCCACATGACTAGAGCTTTAAGGTGAAGGTATTGAAGGACTTATTGGCGCATTATCCACTGCCGGTGGTAGCGGCGGAGTTAATAGAAGGTTTTTCCAAAGGGATTTCAATTAAGTCTGTATTGGTGGGGGACGGGAGGGTGGAGAGAAATTTGAGGCCTGTCAAGGGCATGGAGGTGATTTTGCAAGAGTTGATTAACAAAGAGTGTCAGGCTGGGAGGGTATTAGGTCCTTTTTGTTACTCTCCTTTTCCTAACTTTAAGGTGTCACCGTTAGGTTTTATTCCAAAGAAAAAGCAGGATGAATTTCACTTCATTTATCATTTATTGTACCCTGCGGGTGAGTCAGTAAATGATTTCATTCCCAGTGAAGAGGCTAGAATGAAGTATTCATCTTTGGATGATGCAGTTCGGGTCAATAGGAGTTTCAAGGACCCTTGGCTAGTTAAAGTAGAGTCAGCTTTTTGTTTGCTACCTGTGAGGAAGGAGGATTGGCCGTTATTAGGCATGGTGGTAGGGGACACCTTTTATTTTGACAATGCCTTGCCTATGGAATGTGCAGTGGCATGTGCTACTTTCGTGAAGTTTAGCTCAGCATTGCACTGGATATGGCAGCAGAGGGTGGAGGATCAGCAAGCTGTACATTATTTAGATGATTTTTTATTGGTGGGGGAAGATAAGCAATGGGCACAGGTAGCTATGCAAGAGTTTTAGGATGTGTGAGGCCTTGGGGGTACCTTTGGCTAAGCATAAATTGGAGGGACCAGCGAGGGCCCTGGAATTTTTGGGGTTGATGGTAAATGCAGAGCAGGGTTTGTTTTGTTTGCCTCCAGGTAAGATGGTTAGGCTGCAGGACAAGATCATTTGGGTGAAGTCAAGGCCTAAGGTTCGGGTGAAGGATGTTATGGAATTGTTGGGTTTGTTGAACTTTGCGTGCAGGGCGGTGCATCCTGGGCAGATGTTTTGTCAGTCTGTGGCCTTTTTGTTGAAAGGATGTAAGAGTAAGAACCACAGAGTATGGGTCAGTAATGGCATGAGAGGATTTAGATTTGTGAATGAAATTTTTAAAACAGTTTAATGGGATTTCATTTTGGCAGTTAGATTGGGTTACACAAGTAGAACTGCAGTTGTTCACTGATGCAGCTGGGGGGTCTGGAATGGGTGCTTACTTTGTGGGTCAATGGTTTGCTGTTCCATGGCTAGGAGCATTGGTCAGAGGAGTTGAAATGGGATGTTGCCTTTTTGGAGTTGATGCCAATCAGGGTGGCTTCAGTGGTATGGCAGGATCGTTTGAAGGGGCGGAGGGTGGTATTCCATTCAGATAATTCTGCGGTGGTGAGAGTGCTACATTTAAAAATGGCTAAAGCACCTCGTTTGTTATTTATTCTTAGGAAATTGGTGCTGCATAGCTTGCTGATTAACTTTACTTTTACAGGGTTGCATGTACCGGGGGTTTCAAATGAGATAGCTGATAGTTTGTCTTATTTTCAGTTCTGCAGGTTCTGTCAGGTGGCTCTGGAAGAGGCTTTACATCCGTCAGTTATCCCATCTATAACATTTGGCAGATTCGGCAATAGTGATTGGCAGGTTGGTGCAACAATCAGGCATTGCTTGAATTTGACAAATATTTGCGTCAGTTATTTGATGAGGACTGTGTGTGGTCTGAGAATTTACTATTACATTATCTAGCCATGACTAAGGGGCAAGGAAGGGCAGTGCGAATGGTGAGGGTGACCTTAGCAGCCATTGCTGTGTATACGCTCGGTTGGCTGGATTAGAGGATTTCACTAGGTCATGGATGGTGAGTAGAGTGTTAAAAGGATGGGCTAGAGTTGAAGGGAGCAGCTCAAATAGGAGGTGGCCGGTTACGAAAAGTATTTTAGGAATGTTGTTAAAGGGTTTGGGTAAAGTGTGTGGTTGTTTGGATGAGTATGTGTTGTGGTGTACTATTAGTGCTCGGATGTATTGCAGTGTGTTTTGTGTGTCAGAGTTATTGGGTTCATTGGTATGGGAGGCTGTATTGATATTACCTAAGGTGGAGCATATTAGATTGCATTCTTCGAAGACAGATCAGGAGAGGCTTGAGCCACCCATTGTTCTGGATGAGGTGGGGGTAGCTTGGAGATGTCCAGTAGTTTGGAGAAGAAAGTTGTATGGGGTACAGAAGGGTAGAATTCAAGGGTTGGTATTGCCAGCACTGAGTGGTAAAGCATTGACAGGTGAGCAATTGAATGTGGTTATGAGAAGGGCACTTTGCAGCATGGATTTGCAAGGGGATACAATTTCTTCCCATTCCTTTCAGATGGGTAGGGCATCTGATCTGGCTAAGGAAGGTAGGTCAGTGGAAGTAATCAAATGGGTGGGTCGTTGGACATCCAATGCCTTTTCGAATTATATTAAATAGTTTGTGGAGGCTTTGTTTTTACAAAAAAAATGTTTTTTTTTTCTCTTCTTTTAGATCGGAGAGAGATCATCATTTTAGGCCATTCCTTCATATTCTGGGCTGCTAGGCATGTGGAGGTTAGACCCAATGGCATAAATCTGGGTTTGGATAATTTTGGCTTAAAAATCATTTGGTACGGTGTTAGAGGGCTAAGGTGGAGTCAAATATTGCAAGAATTTAATGGGTTGCAAGTTAAGTGGGGGTTGCCTCAGGTGTTAGTAATTCATTCAGGTGGCAGTGATTTAGGCAGGATACCAAAGAGGCAGTTGGTTTGGCAAGTTCGTGAGGACATTCTAGCATTGCGGAGGATGTATCCGGGGATGGTTGCTGTTTGGTCTGAGATTACTGTTCGGTCGGTATGGAAAGTTGCGCAAAATTTTGCCACTGTGGAGAAGGCTTGCAGATATGTCAGTTTGAAGTTGCAAAATATTTGGGAGAAATTGGGGTACATACGATCGGGCATGTAGAGTTTGACAGTAGGGATCCAGTGTGGTATAGACCAGATGGTGTTCACCTCAGTGATATCGGTTTGGATTTATTTAACCTTAAGTTGGGTTTTATGGTGAAAGATCTTCTGAAGAAAGGTATTGTTTGAGGGGGAACAGCCCTTTAAGGGCTGGTGAGTGGAGAAGAGGGTCAGGCCTGACCCTCTTCTGTTCCCCCTCTACAGGATGGTGGATGAAAATTTGGTACTTGTGAGGAATTAAGGTGACCAGGGATGCTGCCTTTGTTGTTTATCCAAGGTGAGTGGGTACGCTGTCTTGTCTTTGGCTATTGTATATATGAGTGAGCGGGGATGCTGCCTGTATGTTGATTTGATGTTTGATCATAGTTTTGTTGTTCCTTATCTAACTGTATTCAAGGGGTGAGCAGGAACACTGCCCTTATGTTTGTATATTATGTTCAATAAAGTTATGTTAAGCAATTTATCACAATAAAGGTTGTCAAAACATCTTTGGGTGTTTGTGTATTTATTAGGACCGTGACAAACATAATTCTATGAGAAATCGACCAAAAATTTAAGGCAAAAATATGAACATTCTGTGAAAATCTGTACAGTTAGAGGTATGGTGTTTAATGTTTTTGGCCATGTCAAGGTACATAGTGTATCCCTCATGACCACTGTCTAAAGCCTCTATAAGTTTTTCAAAGACGTTAACCATATTCATTAGGCAGGATCTACCCTTCACAAAACCATACTGTTAGGGGTTAAAACAAATAAGCTAGATTCTTGATATCACAGAAGAATAGGTCAGTTGTAATATATTCCATGGCTTTGCAGATGAGGCTTGTAAAACTGAGAGCTTTGGAATCAGCTGTGTCAGTAGTAAGGACACTCTAATGGAGGGGCATCATGACTACAGCAGGCCACTCATCGGGGATAAAAGCAATAGCCAAACTTAGGTTAAATAATTTAATGGTGGAGTTTGCGAGTGAATGTTTACCACTATTAATTAAGCAACTAAGTATATTGTCTGATGCCATGGAAGAAGATTTTTGGGCTTGGTTAGCACTTTCAGTAAATAGCCCTTACAGATTATTGGAGACTAAGGGTTTCAGGTTTTTCTGGGCTTTTAATACAGGTCTCCAGGGTGAAGTTGCAGTAAATGTGTTTACAATGATGCTGATTATGTCTATTTTGCTAGAATAAGAGGTGTCATTTTGAACACCATCAGAGCAATGTGGGGTATTGTTTCTCAGGTTCCTAATATAACTAAGGAAGGAATTATAATTATCCTTGGCTTCAAACACCATCCTAAGTTCATGGGAGCATTTAGCGGACCCAATACTGTGTTTTTTTTTTTACTTTTTATTTTATTTTATTTGTAATGCTTTCAGTAGTTTCCTTGAAAACAGGATTTTTATATGCTGTGTAATTTAAGGAGTTTCTTTCTTTCTTTTTTGTTGTAGAGTTTATTTATGGTTGTGGACCATAAGATTTTTTTTTTTTCATTTCTGGTTATACTTGCTTCTGGAAGGGAGTGCTAATTGTATTCATTTTTCAAAACTGATGTAGAATTCCTTAATGGAGTTTGTTGCAGTGTCATAGTCAGGGGTGGTACAGACAAAAGTTAATTTTGATGTATTATAATAGAAAAGTTTGAGGTTGTCAAGTTTATAGTCCTAAATTGAGTGAGGTTTGCTATAGGGGCTTATGGGATTTTAAGGGAGAAAGTCACAAGTTTGTGGTCAGACTTCATTAGGAAAGGAGACACCTGAGGAGTGGTACAAGAGGCAGCCATAGAGTTAAGCATGATGTTAAGAGTGGTGTATCCTGTAGCAGGTAAATTTAACAAATGCTCAAGGAAGTTTTTGTTTGTAAAGTCTAGGAAATTTAGACATATCCTACATCAAACGTATATGTGTTTCAATTTATTGAAGGGTTGTTGAAGTCACCCAAAATAATAGTTTTTGCTGATAGGGAGATTTTTTCGAACACTGAGGCATCTTATGTGGCCATCATGGGATAAGGAGGGTGTTCTACAGTAAGTAATTCATTGATAATTAATCCCACCTAGAGTGATTTATAGTTCAGTGAGTTCAAATTGTAGAATCCTAGGGATGTGCTTGGAGGTAATATGCCCCTGGACAAATATGAACACGTCACCACAGTTGCTGTTGGGTCTGAATGCATAAAAAGTTCAAAACACAAGTATAGAGAGAATGTGTTTACATTTAAACCAAGACTCAATAACTATGCAGATGCAAATGCTTTCCAAATGTAGGCATGCCTCAAGATTAAGCAATTTATTGCTCAGATTTCTGTCATTGTGGAGAACCACCTTAATGACCTGATTTCAGGACTGATATGCTAATTATGTTAAACTGTTTATCAACTGGAATCTGCCTAAAAATAGCTTACAGGGGCAGCAAACATTGTAGCCAATATTCAGAAGCCTTGGAATAAGAGATACTGTCCTTCTTTAGCCAAACAAACTGGACTGTCAAATATCTAATCTGACACTGACACCAGCTATGTAACCAGTTACTAAACCCAGTTACCTTGTCTTTCTATCTAGGTATCATTTGAAGTGATGGAAGAATGTAAAGGAAGGATTCCAATCAGGACCAGTAACTTAACCATTTGGGGAGATGTCAGCTTGTCCTTATAGGTTCATAGGTTAGTACTAGGCTAATTGCCCTTTTGGGCCATTTGAAGCCTAGCCAGTTACCCCATGTGAGAATCAAACCTTGCACCTTGTGTCTTTAAGGTAAATACCTTAACCATTATGCCATCCTCCCACCCTGTCTTTCTCTGTATGTCACTCAGGGGTTTGCAACTCAGGTTATTCACTCCAACATGGACCACTACTATGTTGTAGTCACATTTGCCGCAAGAGGGGGACCTTGGGGTTCTTGTAATGTCAGAAATTGTGGCACCTGGAAGCCAGCTTAATGTAACTGTTTCCTTGTCCAGTCTTGTGATGAGTCAGTGTGGCAGACAATAAAGTCACTTTTCACTTAAATATTTCTGTTGACCTAGATGGTGCAGTGGTGCAGCAGTTGCGTTGCCACCTCACAGCCCAGAGGTTCTTCAGTTTGATTCTTGGCTAGATGTCTTCTGTGCTGAGTCTGCATGTCCTTCCTGCATCTGTGTGGGTTTTGTCTGGGTGCGCCAGTTTCCTCCCACATTACAAAGACGTGCATCTGAAATGTTTCTCTCTGGGCCTCTGCTGAAAATTGGCTTTGTTCCAAGTCGGACTTTCCAGATAAACAAATGTTAAATAAATAAATACTGTAATTCAAACTGGTAACTTCGGAGCTATCCGTGAAAAGGCTTATTTATTAAGCTTGGTTATTTAAATACTAGTTATTACAAATTAGATCATAGTTGAATGTATACCCATAAATAGCATTATATAATATTTGTTTAAGAGCAGTAATTGGGTGGGAGCAAAGTTAACATACTGCTTCAACCCCATGCAATGCATAATTGATTGTTGTTTTATTGGAGGAGCCCATTTTAAATGAATGTATTTAATTAAAGTTGTTGCATTTGTTGCTTTTGGTCTGAATAAGTGGGTGGTTGAACCCGTGAAAACATTCACCATATTATTAAATATTTTATGTTCATAGGTTCATAGTTTGATACTAGGCTATTGGCCCTAGGGCCTATACAAGCCTAGCCATAACAATTCCCTGGCTATTTCTTCCCACACTATTTACTTCCCTGGACCCCTGTCTTGCAGGGCAACTGACGTGATCCCCGGGGTGAATTTCCTTTCTCCCATTCAATCGGCAAGGTTCCTTTTGAGAGAGCCAAAGAGGCACTCTGCTTAACATGTATGGGCAGTCTATTCCAGAGTCTGGGGAGTCTCTGGGTCAGGAATTTAAGCAAATCTGGCCGTGTTTTGGTTCACTTATTTTATTTGTATTATAGGTTCATAGGTTGGTACTAGGCTACCAGCCCTAGGGCCTATAGAAGCCTAGCCATAACAATTCCCTGGCTATTTCTTCCCACACTATTTACTTCCCTGGACCCCTGTCTAGCAGGGCAACTGAATTAATCCCCAGGGTGAATTTCCTTTCTCCCATCCAATCGTCAAGGTTCCTTTTGAAGTGGGCCAAAGAGGCACTCTGCTTGACATGTATGGGCAATCTATTCCAGAGTCTGAGGAGTCTCTGGGTCAGGAACCTATCCTTCCAGCATGTTTTGTTTATTGTGATGACAAGGTTTAGATCCCTGGAGCGTGTGGCTCTGAGGGATTGGGATTTCTTTAAGTGTAGCATGTCCAACAGCTCTGGGTTTGACATGGCCTTGAATGTTAAGCAGAGATCGCCTCTGAGTAGACGATATGCGACAGCGTATAGCTGGAGTTTTTTAAGGCGGTCAGCGTAGGGCATCTGCTTTAGGCCTGTGATTCTTTTAGTGAGGTATTTCTGCGGCCTTTCCAGTTGTTGCAGATGTCTTGGGAGGTACATACCAAACGGGGCGTTGTATTCTATAATGGGTCTAATGAGGGATGAGTACAGTGGGACAATGACCTCCTTTTTTCTGGATGAAAAGCCCTTAGTGAAGAGGTGTACCACATAGTACTGAAAGGGAAAGTTGTAAAAATACAGGAAGACATAAAATGTGGTAAATTAGCTGTATGGAAGAAACATCAACAGAAGAAACATCAACAGACATAGATGGGGGCACTTGGGTCTGAAATGTATTATTTTGTATTATCAGAAGGCTTTGGGTTAGCAAATGGTGATACAGTTAAAAAGTTTCTTTCAGACCATTTGACCATTTAGCAATATGGATAAAGGTGATGGAAGAAAGGGAGTATATTGAAGAGTTAAATGCATTGTTCTCAGGGGGAAATGGATATATCATCAAGTGTTATATATACTCTCACATACACAAATTATCCATCTTGAGCATTGAACATCCTGCCTGTCTAGGTCACACAATTTAGAGAGTACTGTATTTGTCATAAGTGTCACAGAAGAAGTCTGAATCTTAAGGGAAGAGAGTGCACTTTTGTCAGAATAACCTTATCAGTGTGTTGCATAGAGGATATTACAGTAGAAAGGGGGGTAAAAAGGGGGTAAAGCTGTGTGAAGACTTAAATCCATTCTTTTCAGGAGAAGTGGATACAGTGCCAACCATTACATACACACACACAGTCTGTCTGTCCCTCAGACGTTTCCCATGTTAGGAATCAGACCTCCTACCTATCAAGATTACACAATCTAGAGAGCAATGTATTAGTTGCAAGCACTGCACTAGAAGTCTGGCTCATAAGGAGAGAGAGTCCACAGAAAGGGAGTATATTGAAGAGTTAAATCCATTGTTCTCAGGGGGAAATGGATATATCATCAAGTGTTATATATACTCTCACATACACAAATTATCCATCTTGAGCATTGAACATCCTGCCTGTCTAGGTCACACAATTTAGAGAGCACTGTATTTGTCATAAGTGTCACAGAAGAAGTCTGAATTTTAAGGGAAGAGAGTGCACTTTTGTCAGAATAACCTTATCAGTGTGTTGCATAGAGGATATTACAGTAGAAAGGGGGGTAAAAAGGGGGTAAAGCTGTGTGAAGAGTTAAATCCATTATTTTCAGGAGAAGTGGATACAGTGCCAACCATTACATACACACACACACACAGTCTGTCTGTCCCTCACACGTTTCCCATGTTAGGAATCAAACCTACTACCTATCAAGATTACACAATCTAGAGAGCAATGTATTAGTTGCAAGCACCGCACTAGAAGTCTGGCTCATAAGGAGAGAGAGTCCACATTTGTCAGAAGACCTCATCAGTGTGCTTCAGAGATGATGTTTCAGTAAAACGTGGGATAAGGGAGCTGTGTGATGAGTTAAATTTTTGTTTTCTTCTCAGGGGAAGTGACTACAGTACCAAACATTACACACTCTGTCTCTCTCTCTCTCTCTCACACACACACACACACACACACACACACACACACACACACACACACACACACACACACACACACACACACAAATGTTTCTCATACTAGGCATCAAACATCCTGTCTATTTAGATAGTCTATAAAGCACTGCATCAGTCACAAGCACCACAAGAGACGAATGACATTAACAATGTAAAATAGGACATTTGAACTTTTTGAAAATTCACTCTTTGGAACAGATGGTATTGTGCATCACAGGATGTGCAACAAATGCATATGTGTGCACAGGATAATGTAACTTTACTATGACTGTCACATATAATGACATACTTCTCTACTAAAATTTAGTTAATGTCCTTCATATACATTGCATTAATGTGAGGGACATTGACAGGTTATACATTATGGGATGCCAAAGACGTGTGCTGTTGTACACCAGTAGATTATCAATCAAACTTTCCTCAGGCTTCATGTCGGGGTGATTGCACACTTGCATTGTCTTATACTTGCAATACGTGCATTGCCAAAACAAACATGCAAGTCATACACTGGACAGTGCACTGCAGAATAACAGTGATGGATAATATGAGAACAGGTTAACCATACTTGTAACACAGCTGCCAGGTGTAAATACTGTAGGGCAGACACAAGCATTAAATGACTGAAATAATTGAATTAACATCATTCTGAAATCAAAATCGCCTGTTGACAAAAGGAATACAAACACAGAAACATTGTGCAACTAAAAGCAATAATTACTTGATTTTTTTTAAATTTTATTCTTTGTGTGCAGAAATGCCAAGCTGCTGATAGCAAAGTTTTAGCACACACTAAAGAAGTAAATAGTGTGGGAAGAAATAGCCAGGGAATTGTTATGGCTAGGCTTGTATGGGCCATAGGGGCGATAGCCTAGTACCAACCTATGAACCCATGAACCTATATGCATAATCATATCTTGAAGTGCTGATCTTCGAATGGGAATTAGTAGTATTCTATGTTGCTCTGTGCCAATTTTTGTGAAAGATCAGTACAGGACAGGCTTCACAATAGGCAGCAGGTGCGTTACTATAGCAGCATAATGATGTGTTAAGGAAATGTGTAGCTAACATTACAGCCATAGGAGTCAGACAAAACCTTCTGAAACATTTTTCATCCATCTGGTTTGAAACCGTTAGACCATTGTAAGAAAAAACATTTTTATCTGGCTATTATCTTAGCGCACCATGTAGGAAGTCATACTTCTGATAGTTAACATTTTGCAGCAGATTTCAGCAAACATGAATGTATGTATTCATCTTCATTACCCTATTGGCCACTGTAATCTGTAAATCAAACTCTTCAGCTTGTTGAAAAGTACATTAAAGTGAATAAACACAGCTAAACACAGTGGCACAAAGCACAACAGAATAATGCAGCTGAAGGCAATACAATCATAAGATATTGCCATAAGCTGTTTACTTCCATTTAGCCTTAGTTGCAGCTGTTGCCTGGCGTCAGACGTTGTATAAATGCAAAGGTGGAAGAATGATGCTATGGAAGGGAGAAGATACATCAACAGGGTGAAGTGTATACAGGAACAAATTAGCTTATGACCGAACAAAGATAATACTGGCTAATAACAGTATGTAGCCAACAGGTACACATAAAATAGTGTACCAAAAACAGTCAGTAACACATAGCTAATGGCTGGCTTAGAACCCTTGAAATTAGTAAAAAATCAGTCTACACGTGTGAGCATTATCTCATAATACCACAAAGGCGTCACTACTTCACAATGTTTAAATAATACAATTGAAGCACACTGCCAATTTAATGAAGCAGAAGGAATGAACAGAGTGAGATATAGACAGATGCAGAGAGGAGTATCAGCAATATAGTTTATGGGACATGAAGGGACATCCTTATGGTATGCCACTCTTAATTATTAAATCATCATTAATCTGGCATGTTCTGTACAATAAGTGCTTGCTAAAGGAACAAATAATGCATAGGAGACTGCAGTAAATGTGAAGACATAAGCAGTTTAAGGTTGGCTTAACAAGTCTCTCTGTTGGGGCTGCAATGTTTTTGCAAATGATGCCTTGATGCACTTTTCAAATGATATGTTAAGGAAATGTTGTCTATGTAGAGAAATACAGATGTTTGCTGTTAAATATATAATAGGAATATGAAATATCATGAATTCATAAATTGACCTACAGCTGTAATCAATCTTATGACACTATGCAAAAATATCAGGCTAAAAAGAGGACAATTATCTCAATATGCCACATAGCAGCTCCTACTTTATAACATCCAGCAGCTAAGAACTGTAACATTAACTGCATCACTGCACTGCCTTTAGTCTGCCTTTAACCTGTATTACAGGTTATAGCAGACTTAAGCGTATTTGCATGAAAGTAACCAGACCACTGCAGATTAAATTGAAATCCTCTACTTAATGCACCTAGAAGTTAAACAGTGTTCACTGTCACTCAGCATTGCTGTGCTATGTCAAAATCTCTGTACACATGCTAAGGACAGAAAGTGAAGACTTTTACATGAGCCATTTCCTGCCATGTGTGCTGTATATGAATCTGTTTTCGACCAGATTAAATGTGCTAAAAATGGGTGGAGAAGACAGTGGTGAAAATGGGGTTGGCAAGCACAGGGTAGGATGCAGGGAAAAGTATATAGGAATTTGCAGAAGGGTCATGGGAGAGCACTATAACTATCTAGTTCATCACAACAGACCTAGCCAAGGCATTTGACATGATCCCCCACTCAGGCATTATAGAGACATTCTCCCATTTGGGACTTAATCCCTACATTACCAGATGTGTAGCTATCTGGCTCACTGACACCTACACGGCACATTGTCAAAGTGGGTGACTTTACCTCTAGTAAAAGACCAGTCACCAGTGGTGTACTACTTAGTTTATTGCTGGACCCCTTTCTGTTTGTAATTTATTTATTAGAAGTCCTGGCAAACTTAAACACCCTGTAGCTGACCAAGTTCACTGACGATTGCAAATTGGGAGCAATCACTGAGTCCCCCAATGATGTTAATATACTGCAGCCTGGGTTAATGCAGACAAATGATTGGTGCCAAAGCCACAGATTAAATGCATTATTATTCCCTTTGGGAAAGCTGACATCCATGATAATTACGTCATAGACAGCACCCCCCCCCGTCCCAAGTATAGACCCAGTGATACGTAATCTGAGTACTTAGGATGATAGCAATCTAAACTTTGACCACCATGTATCCACAGTAGTAATGAAATCCTTCTGTGTGTTACATCTTATAAGTAAAGGCATCATATTTAGATCTAAGGATGTTATAATTCCATTATACATGGCCCTCATCAGACCAATAGTTGAGTACAATGCTCTCTTTTCCATGTACCTCATCAGACACCTGTAACAATTGCAAAGACCACAAAGGTTTCTCACCAAGAAATTACAGGGTATGCAAAATAAGTCTTATGTGGAAAGACTGAAAGCCCTGTCACTGTATTCTGTTTCTCTCAGGTTGCTAAGGGGTGACCTGTGCCTGGCTTACAGGGCAGTCTCTGACCCAGCCCTGATGGAAATTATATGCATTCATAAATCAAACTGCAAGAGGGTCACTCACACCAGGGATCTTAACCTAGCCTCTGATATGAACAGGTCATGTAAGAGAGATGGATACATCTCCCAGAGACTGCTACTTCTCTGAAACACGTGTTCAGTTTACATGAACCATAACAGTTACAAACAAATGCAATCTGAGGGTCATGCTGATCAATGCTACAAGGCTAAATCTCAAAATGCAATTGTCCAAAGCACTTCTTAAAATGTCGAACATTGACATTTGTGCTGTAACAGAGACCTGGTTCAAAGCAGCAGAAAACACCCCTGCACTACTAGGCTATAACTCATTCCACGCCTTTCGGCCCCAGAACTTGGACCGAAGCTCCAAAGGTGATGCTGTTTCCATATTCATAAAGAATGCACACACCTCCAGGCAGGTAGCCCAACATAAAGCATCAGAGATACTTCAGGTGTAGCTAACATTGGGTAAGACAGCGATTCAGGTTGTAGCCTGCTATAGGTCCCCAACCATGTCCCAAGACTCACACTCCACATTCCTAAGCACCCTGGAGAATATTAGGGTCCAATCTAACACTCTCATACTGGGCAACTTCATCTACCCCTCTATTAACTGGGAAAACTACTCATGTACCAATACACTTGCCCAACGTTTCTTGGAATTCATTAATTCCAATGTCCTCTGCCAGCTCATTCTTACCCCCACTAGAGGTAGCAACATCCTTGACCTTGTCATTACTAACATGGGTGACCATTGCTCTACACCAATAGTCAACTCCTCCCTGGTTAGATCCGACCACAAGCTAATCACCTTAGAAATCCAGTTCCATTCCCCCTGTCGCAAAGGTAACCACCATGAAAAACTTCTCCAAAGCTAACTTTGGGCTCCTTAAAACAGAGGTGGCTAACTTCATGGCACCCATGCAAATGGAGAATAGTTGCATGACTGATGAATCATACACCAATGCACTGCATGAACATGTACACAAATGCATGGATCTCGCCATACCCAATAGAACCAAGATGCTTGCCTCCAAAAAAAAGGAAGCCAATCTGGTGGTCCCCTGCAAATAAACAAACTCTACAAAAGAAGGAAGAAACTGATGTGGAATAAGGTGAAGTCTCAAGACTGGAAAAACTCCTTTATCAGCCTCAACAAAAAGTTGAGATCCCTCATCAAATCCTCTAAAGCTAGCTATGAAAACAGAATTACAGCAGATAGTAAAGGCAACCACAAGGCCTTCTATAGTTACGGAAAGAATCTCCATAGCAATACCCAGATTTACTCTGACCTACTGCACAATGGTACCTCCTATACCGAGCAAACAGATATTGCCAATATACTGGTCGATAGATTCAGTGCCAGTTTGACCCCCCCAAAGGACCAATCATAATACCAGTAGATTGACAGGCACCCAGTATTACTGCTACACAGGTTAAAACAGCACTGTCCAAGGCGAAGAACACAGCTTCTATGGGACCTGACAATATCCCTGGCTGTGTTCTACATGAACTACAGAGTGAACTGGCACCACACCTGTGTGCCCTCTTCAATCACAGCCTCACTTCAGGCTTTGTCCCTAGCAAATGGTGCACTGCTACAGCCATCCCTCTCCACAAAGGAGGAGTGACTACAGACCCTGGGAACTATCGCCCCATTAGCCGGATGAGTCTGATATACAAAGCTATGGAACGCATCATCATGGACCTAATAAACAAGGATGTAGGGAATCTTCAAACTCTGGATCCCACACAGTTTTGTTTTGTGAACGGTAGATCATGCCTGCTTAACCTGGTCAACTTCTTTGAGTCAGTAACCAGAGCTGTGGATGAAAGCAAGGTGGTTCATACAGCCTACCTTTATCTAGCCAAGGCCTTTGGTTCCATTCCTCACTCAGGAATCATAGAAAAACTCACTAAGCTAGGCATCAACCCCTATTTCACTAGGTGGGTTGCAACCTGGCTCACTGATAGAACCCACAGTGTCAAAGTAGTTGACTCCAAGTCAGACTACTGACCAGTCACGAGTGGAGTCCCACAGGGTTTGGTCCTCAGTCCTCTCCTGTTTGGTATCTAGTTCTCTGAAGTCCAGGCCAACATGAAGGGACTCTGGCTGACAAAGTTCACAGACGATTGCAAGTTGGGAGCTATTATTAACTCCCCAAGTGATGTTGACATCCTGCAGAAAGGCCTCACTGCAAACCAAACACATAAAAACACAAAGACATACTTGGAGGCTCTAATAAAAAACTTACCAAAACAACAGAGGCTCCCAAAGCAGACATCCAAAAATCCACCACCTCAAAACAAAACACATGCAACACATACTTCAATAAATCAGTGTGTCAACCAATCACAGCCCTTAAGGCCAAACACCATGCCTGATACACTAGTAATAGGTGACTCTATAGTCAGACACACTGATGTCCCGCTTACCAGGCTGAACAAGGAGAGGGTGACTGTGAGCTGCCTATCGGGAGCTAGGATCCGCCACATAACACACGCACTCAGGTCACCCCAAAGCAAGTACAAATATGACTCCGTCATTGTCCATGCTGGCGTGAATGACCTGAGACGTACCTCCCTGGACTACATGAAAAGAGACATAGAGGAGCTCTCTAATTATGTAGCCCAGGCTGGTATGACCCTGACCCTGAGCAGCATCTTGCCCTCACCAAGAATGATGCCACAATACAAAGACAAGATGATGAGCTTTAATAATTGGCTCAAGTAGTGGTGTCATTCCTAGGGGATCCAATGTCTGTCTGCCTGGGATGACATGTTGGACAAGCCACGCTGCTTCGCAAGGGACGGCTTGCACCTGTCACCACTGGGCTTCCGGATATTGGCCAAGGCTCTTGCCACCCCTATAGTGCCTTTTTTAGGCAAGGCTCAAAAGACAAACCCACCTCCTTAGAAAACATTAATGGAAAAAAACTAAGGGTAATGCTGCTCAACGCCAGAAGTCTAAATCTCAAGATGCAGGCACTTGATGCACTCCTCAGTATGGAGAACATCGACGTCTGTGCAGTAACTGAAATCTGGTTCAAGGCTCCTGAGAGCACCCCAGTGCTATCAGGCTATACCTCGTATTATGCTTTTCGGCCCCAAAACCCGGGCCGAACCACAAAGGGAGGGGGAGTGTCCATATTCATCAAGGACACCCACACCTCCAGGTTAGTAGCAACACATGAAGCATCAGAGACCATACAGGTGCAACTAACCATAGGCAAAACTGCTATACAACTGGTAGCATGTTACAGACCACCCTCCCAATCTCAGGAACCCCACTCAGCCTTCCTGAAGACATTGGAGGATATGAATGTATCACAAAATACCATCATACTGGGAGACTTCAACTACCCAAACATAGATTGGGTACATTATTCTAGCCCTAACACTCTAGCCCAAAGGTTCCTGGAATTCATAAATTCAAATGCACTGAGGTATACCCCTCACTAGTGAGATCTGACCACAAACTAATCACCCTAGATATACATATCCCACCTGCACCCCCAGCACAAAAGACCACAGTGAAAAACTTCTCTAAAGCATACTTCACTCTTCTTAAGACTGAGATGGTATCCTTTAAGCCCACTGGGCCAGTGGATACCACATCCCACAATGCCGAATCCTTCACAAATGCTTTCTATGGACATCTCCAAGAATGCATGGATCATGCAATCCCAAATAAATCCAAGTCCCTCTCCACCAAAGGCAAGCGTCCTGTCTGGTGGACCTCAGCCATTAACAAATTGTATAACAAAAGAAGGAAGCTACTGCACGACAGAGCAAAATCCCATAAAGGGAAGACATCTCTGATCAACATTAGCAGAAAACTACGTTCTCACATAAAAACATCCAAGGCCAACTTTGAGAGAAAAATCGCTAAGGACACTAAAGATAACCACAAAGCCTTCTTCAGCTATGTTAGAAACCTGGGAAACCCTCAAATATGCTCAGAGTTAGTTCACAACAACAAAAAATACACTGAACCCACAGATATTGCCAACATTCTGGCTGACAGGTTCAGTGCAAATTTCTCCCCTCCCTCACCCCCAAAAGAAGAAATACTTATCCCAGCTGAATGTAATCTCCCTGTCATCTCAGATGTCCAAGTGAGAACCACCCTCAACAAAGCTAAAAACACAGCATCAATGGGACCTGACAGTATCCCGGGTTGCATGCTACGTGAACTCCAAGAGGAGCTAAACCCGCACATAAAAATGCTATTTAACCTTAGCCTTACTACAGGATATGTACCTGAACACTGGCGTACAGCAACAGTGGTCCCACTCCACAAAGGGGGTACCTCTACAGACCCTGGGAACTACCACCCCATAAGCTTAACCAGCCTGGTCTTCAAAGCTATGGAAAGAATCATTATGGAACTCATAAACAGAGACATAGGGGACCTACAGACACTTGACCCCACCCAGTTCGGCTTTGTAAAGGGCAGAACCTGCCTTTTGAACCTGGTTGACTTTTTCGAAACAGTCACTAGAGCCATTGATGAGGGCAAAGCAGTCCATACAGCCTACCTGGACTTGGCTAAGGCCTTCGACACAATACCCCACTCAGGCATCATAGATAAGCTCACCAGCTTAAACGTAAACCCTTATGTCACTAGATGGGTTGCAAACTGGTTAAAGGACAGAACCCATAAAGTTAAAATCGCTGGAGCAATGTCAGACTCAAAGCCAGTCAAAAGTGGTGTCCCACCGGGATCTGTCCTGGGACCCCTCTTGTTCGGCATTTATTTCTCAGATGTTAAAGCAAACATGGGAGGGTTGTGGCTGACAAAGTTCGCAGATGACTGCAAACTAGGCGCCATAGTCGATACACCAGTGGACACATACATCCTACAAAAAGGCCTCACAGAAATGGACAAATGGTGCCGGAGTCACAGCCTTAAACTAAATGCCAAAAAATGTATAGTCATCCCCTTTGGGAAAAACAAAGTACCCACAAATTATCACATAGACAGCAACCCACTGAGTACGGAAAAAGTAATCAGAGACCTAGGGACCCAAGTCGACAGCGACCTCTCATTTGACACCCACGTTGCCAAAGTGGTTAGAAAAACATTTTACCTTGCACACCTCATCATGAAGGGATTCACATCCAGATCCAAGGATGTCATTGTGCCCCTATACTCCTCCCTCATCAGACCCATGATTGTGTACAATGCCCCATTTGGTATGTACCTCACCCAGCATTTTCAGCAGCTGGAGAGACCACAAAAGTACCTCACCAAGAGGATCAAGGGTCTCCAACATATGTCTTATTCTGCCAGACTAAAGAAACTCCAGCTCTATTTAGTAGCATACCGCCTGCTCAGAGGTGATCTCTGCCTGATGTACAAGGCCATGTCCAATCAGGATCTGATGGACATGCTCCACCTCAAAAAATCCAAATCCATCAGGACCACGAGAGCTAAAGACTTAAACCTCGGCACAAGTATGAATAGGACATGCTGGAGGGATAGATTCATAACCCAGAGGCTTCCCATGCTTTGGAACAAGATCCCAGTTCATGTTAGGCAGAGCCCCTCACTGACTCTCTTCAAGAGCAATCTTGATGAGTGGATGGGAGATCGTAAGTTTACCCCAGGGGTCACATCTGTGTCACTGCTAGACAGGGACACAGTAAACTAATTCTATTATATAAGGGGGCCTTCATTGTGTCACTACTAGACAGAGGCATAGTATTCTAAATCTATTCTGTGCATTTTTGTACAATTTCATGGGGTGGCGAAAGCCACATCACTATGGCTAGGCTTACAAATGCCCCAGGACAGATAGCCTAGTACTAGACTATGAAACTATGAAACCAACAACTGGTGTCAGAACCATGGCCTTAAGCTCAATGCCACAAAATGTGTCATCATCATCCCCTTTGGGAAAAACTTATTTCCCATGAATTACCACATCGATGGTAGTTCACTGAACACAAAAGGTGTTATAAGAGATCTGGGAACACAGGTTGACAGCAACCTCTCTTTTGACCACCAAATTGCCATTGTGGTCAGAAAGTCCTTCTATGTGGCACATCTCATTACTAAGGGTTTGCATCAGGAAGAAAGAGGTCATTATCTCCCTCTACTCTTCCCTCATTAAGCTAATTATCGAGTACAATGCCCCATTTGGCATGTACCTCACTAGACACCTACAACTGGAGAGGCCGCAAAGGTACCTCACAAAGATGATCTTAGGCATTAAACACTTGTCCTATATGGGCAGACTCAAAAAAACTCAAACTATTGTCCGTCTCATATCGCCTGGTTAGAGATGATCTCTTCTTGACTTACAAAGCCAGGTCTGACCAGCTCTGTTAGAAATGCTACATCTAAAGAAATCCCAATCCCTCACACCACATGCTCCAGAAACCTCAACCTCATTACCACAATCAACAGGACATGCTGGAGAGACAGGTTAATAACCCAGAAACTGCCCATGCTATGGAATAGACTTCCTATACATGTCAAACAGACCACCTCACTGGCCCTCTTCAAGAGAAATCTTGAAAAGTGGATGAGAAATAGAAAATTCACCCCGGGGATCACTCCACTGGGTCTACTCAACAGAGGCACTGGGAGCTAATGTCAGATGGCACAATGCCAGGGTAATCCTATGGGCTAGGCTTGTAAAGGCTCCAACGTCATTAGCCTAGTACACACCTATGAACCTATGAACCTATGAAACTGAGCCCCTCCCTGACTATCTTTAAATGCAACCTAGTTCAATGGATGGGTGACCATAAATGTACTCCTGGGGTATTGCCCATGTCTCTCCTGGAGAGAGAAAGTCAGTATTAACTACCATAGATCCTTACCTCTGTGAACTTCACTCACCTAGCCACCAATTGGTGCAACCTGGGATAAATATGAATAGGTTTTTAAGACCTCTAGAGATGTTAGCCTAGTAACATATGAACCTATAAATGTACAATTGTGCACAGAATTTCATAATTTTGGAGAGTCATCAGACCAGGGATGGGAGACAAAAACAGAGTAACGTATGGTTAATTCTACTAAGTCAGGTGTGTCAAGATGACACATAGGTGAAGTGGAGAACTGTGTAAGGGGTGAATGTTTTTGTGGGAAAGGTGCCAATTTTTTATTATCTTTTAGGGAGAGAGAGGAATGTTGAGAAATGTGCTTAGGAATGAGACGGTCAAGTAGGTAGGGTAGGTTAGGAATCATGTGCAGACATGCATGACATACAAGACAGACAGGGATGGTGATGGAGATAAAAGGTTGGGGGACACCATGATTTGGGATAGGTAGGGGACATCAGAGGTGCACCCATGTCCAGCCTGAGAGCATTGAGAATCTAGTCCTCTCTCTCAGAACTGATTTTGCTGTCTCCTGCAGCAGCTCACTGGATCAGTGCCAGATGTGACATATTTTCAATTTCACACAGAACCATTTCAACCCTGATAATACATACATCAAAGCCCCTCTCCATGATATCATCCACCAGTCCTTGCATTTCTTAAGGTCACTATAGTGGTGATGACATTGTTCCCCAGTGTGTGGAATGCCAGTCATCATGTCAGCTCCTGTTAGGTTATAAAATCACTACCTCCACTACAAAAGCTCCCAGAGGGTACCACTGCACCAACAGCTGGGGAAAACCTACCTGATGCAGGTGGAGGAGGTAGGGTAGGGTTTATAGAGGCAAAACTGACAAGTTGTGAACCTGAAGTGCTACATGTCTGTGCGGCTATCTGTGGAGTTATGGTGGACCAAGACACAGTGATCAATCTACTTATCTGTGTTGTAAGTAATTTATTTTTCAGCAACAAGGTATGCAAACAGTTGATTCTTAATAGATTATAAGCCCATTCCAAACAAAATAAAAAATAATAAAAAATAGAGAGGGTGGGGGAGAAGAGACAATTAGATACATGGCATGCCACAGTACTGTACTTTTTTCAATAACCTTTGTTTGGAATTACATAAACAACTATGGTAATTTACTATTATACACCTTTGCCACATACATATATGATGGATAGGTATTTATGTTTCATAAAACAAGAAAATCTTACAAATATGATATAACAAACACCAGCTTTTTTCCTCTGTGATGGATAGGAAATATGCATTCAAATGTAATAATTGCAATTACTATAATTTGATTCTATCTGACATATTAATCTTCTTCTTTCGGCTTTTCCCGGTTAGGGGTCGCCACAGTGGATCACTTGTCTGCTCATAATTGGCAGTGGAGTTTTACAGTGTCGAGTTGCCAGCCCAGCACCCAACCTTCCACAGAAGGCACACACACACGCACTCATGCCTAGGGCCAATTTAGAGTGTCCAATCCACCTACAGCATGTCTTTGGGATGTGGGAGGAAACTGGAGCACCCGGAGGAAACCCACATGACCACAAGGAGGACATGCAGACTCCACACAGAAGGCACCCCAGCCATGGATCGAACCGGAGAACCTCTTGATGTGAGGCAGCAATGCTAACCGCTGCACCACCACAGCTGCCCTCTACCTGACATATTAATACTGTTGATATTTTACAAATACTTATCTTATAATAAAAGTAATTGTTATTTCTGGGTATTGAACCAACACACAGTTAAGCTGCTGTTCTCATTGCCTAATGCAAGCAGCAAAAGTAATTGAGAAGGGATGCTTCAGATCAAGGTTGAGGTATGCCTACTCAAGATGCCAATGCTTGCAGGAAAGAAATTTCTAGCTTGAATTTGAACTTGAGTCATAGTTACTCCATGCCTCTCTGAGGTGAATTAATCTCTACTGGTGTGCCTCACAGTTTGCAGATATTTCCTCTGCTGCTGTACAGTACAAAAAGAAAATAAATATATATGAAAACATAATAAGCACCTACATTGGCTGGATCGAACATTAATGCCATATGATAAACAGACGATGGGTCCTTAAACTTACACAGTTGAGGAGTATTCACAGTCCAAAATTCAGCTTCTCATCAGCTTAGGAAAACTTGCTTCTACTTCTTAAGGCTACTATAGTGGTGCCGACATTGTTTCTCAGTGGGTAGAGTGACAATTGCATTGGAGACAGCCTTGGTTAAGCCATTCCAAGCCTCAACCTTATACTAAGACCCGGTATAATCCTTCTGCTGCAGGCTATGGCTATAATACTTCATGAGAAGTGCCACAAATATCCTGGACTCCTCAGCACTCCATGTTTGTGGTCTACATTTAGAACCAGTCTCTCTCCTTTGCCATCCATGTCTGCAAAAGTCAAGCTGCTAATAAAATAGGTCTGAATTGGTGACCAGTTCAGATCTCATGGATAACTGATTGTGCACAAGGATGCGCGGCCTTGCCAATTGTATTTGTGCAATTGGAAGCAGATGGATTCCTTAGCAGGCACATCTGAAACTACTTACGGCACATAGCAATAAATGTGTGAAGCATGGCATTGAGTTTTTCCACGTGTGATACTCAACCTATTAACACAGGTTCCAATGCTCAACAATGGAATGGTTTATGGCTTGGCTTTTAATCCTTGCAGTTTGGAAGGCAACAGGGGATGAATACTGACATATTGTGATGTTGGAGCTTACACAATATTAAAATATTGTTGTACCAGCTGGGGATTGAACAAATGGGATAAAGTATGCAAAAACTGAAAATTAGATGATTAATTGACATTCTTTTAAGGTTGGGAAGTAGAGGTATACTAATTTCAGAATGAATTAGCATTCATATATAAAAGTGAATAGATATGTTTGTGAATAGATTTCAGATGGATGCAGTTGGAATTACTGAGTAATACAGGTTGAGGTATGCTACAAACATACTTCACAAGACATACCTGTCCAAAACACATAGGTAGGATATGTGATGAATCATGATGATTATAGTCAAAATATTGTGCCCATTATACATATGCAAGTGAATATTAAATTAAATATTATCATTGTCATGTTTAAGAAATTGGTCACACATTAGTTTAAAGTTATATATGAAGCATTAATGGTATATGCTAAATAGAAAACCTTACTTCTAGGTTCATAGGTCCATAGGAGGTTACTATGCTGGCCCCAGAGCCCTTACAAGCCTAGTCAAGTTAATCCTGAGTTGCCTCAATTGTTCTTAGTTAGACAGACATAATTCATCAAGCGAGTCTCTGTCAATGAGGGATATGGGTGCCACCCTCAGCGTGAACTTGTGGTCTCCCACCCATTTGTCCAGGCTGAGCTAGTATACAGTCAGTGAGGAGCTCTGCTTCATGTGAATTAGAAGTTTATTCCAGAGTAGTGGCAATCTCTGGGAGATATATCTGTCTCTCCAGCATGTTCTGTTAATGTCACAGGCTAGGTTAAGATCCATAGAGCAAGTGACTTGTGTGCCATTTGACTTGCAGATGTGCAGCATATCCATCAGGGCAGGAACAGAGACTGCCCTGTAGGCCAGGAACAAGCCTTTTCTCAGCAGCCTATATGATACAGGGTACAGTGACAGGGCAAGAAACATGTTTAACATTATCTTTCTTTTTATTTTTACTGTCCTAATCAAAATGTTGTGAGAAATATGATTCTTACACCCTTTGTAAAAGTATGTTTCAGCTGGATTTGAGCCTTAAATCTGCTGACTTCTTTACCTAAGCTCACTGTAGTTATGCCTTGTGCCACAAAGAAAATTACCAGACAAGTGCATTTTCTTCAGTGATCACTATCCAGAGTGTTGCCAGCCGCATGATACTGCCACACATTTCCACTACATAAAGCAGCCTAAACTAACATTTTCACTTTTTTCCTTAGGTAGGGAACCATGTTTGGCTGCTGCCAAATGGAGAACAAATGGCAATTAAAATGAAAAAAAAAGCATATTGTGAATAATTGCAAACTGATCTATAAACAGGATTTGAACAACACTTCCTGTGTCTTATTTCTCTTTATTCACGTCAGGCATACCTTATGCAGTGCATCGGCGCAGTTGTGCAGCAGTTAATGTCGTCTCCTCACAGCAAGAGGTTCTCTGGTTCGATTTTTGGCTGGGGTGCCTTCTGTGTGGAGTTTGCATGTTCTCCCTGTGTTCGCATGGGTTTCCTCCGGGTACTCTGGTTTTCTCCTACATTCCAAAGACGTGCATCTGGAGCATTTCTCCCCGGGCCTCCGCTGAAAACAGGTTCTGTGGAACCTAGTCGGACTTTCCCAGTCAAAAAATGTTAAATAAAATTATGCCACAGAACTGGACATCTGTCAGGTGCATTTGCAGTAAGTACTATCCATGTTGTAGAGGGCTAAACTATGATGTTAGGCATATTTGCTCTATGTATGTCAGCCTAAACTACATTTTTCACTTTTTTCCTTAGGCAGCAATCTGTGTTTGCATGCTGCTGAGTAAAGACCAAATGCAAAAGGCATTAGGAGAAAATATACAATTGAGATAAAAGCTGACAGTAAATCAAATGCAGTCAATGGGTGTATGTAACAATGACCAGAGCAAGAAGTGCATTCAAATGACATATTCATCCTTCTCACATCTCATTGCAACATCAGAAATATCCTTTGTGGAACACATTATCAAACTTGCAGTTAATGACAAAATAATGTGAAAGTGGACAGATAAAAGCTCACATGTTTTTAATAGTGACAAGAGTTGCTTTTTAAATATCATGGTGGTATCATAAAATGTGATTAAATATGCATTCAGACCACCATCTGTAAAATTATCCATTAATTGAATTAATTTTTTCTAAGTTCACTGCACTTATCCCTTGTGCATCAGGGAAGTTACCAGAGGGGTGTATTTTTTTCACTGAATACTATCTGGAGTGCTGACTTCCATTCAATACCACCAGGCTGGTTTGTGCTACTGGAAAAGCTCACCCATGATGGAAAGTTTAGTTTGCTTTTGCTTTTTTGTATTTTGTATTACTTTATTGCATTCTTCTATTTTGTATGTTGTGATTTTTTTTTTCTTTACACTGTCTCGTACTTGTATTCTGCTTTTAATTGCATATTAAAACTAGGAAAGAGGCCACACCTGTGTCTCTTGTAAGTCACACACACTTTTGTCCTACCCTCTGACCCTGGTGCTGTTGTGTTTTTAAATTCAGCTGTCTTTCTACTTGCCTGCCCCTTACATTCATTTGATCTCCTACCTTCTCTCCTTTCATTGGCTGTTGTGATAAATCACAAAATTATCATTTTGTGAAATCATTCCCCTTCAACTATTTAAACTTATTGGCCATCCCACTGTTCTCCATAGAACCAGAATACAAAGTGCCCATCCCTTTCAATATATCTTTCCCTTTTACAATTAGTGGTTCTCCACTTGGACAGCTAAAGCTTAAGTTACCCCCTCTTTCATATATAACTGCTTAGTGCACACTGCAGTGCTTAGGATAGTAACGATCTTTTGCCATCTTATCTTTAAAATCTGTAAAATCTATTGCAAGACCACCAGTTATTGGAGAGCCCATGATCTGCATCTCAGCAGTCATCTTGGCATTAGTGGTTCTGTTTTCTCCTAGTGACAGAAGTAACACAGCAAGGACATTATTTCCTGGAGACTGCTGATCACCAGAAACCTAATTACTGCTTTATGGGTGACAGTTTGGAATCTGTGCTTATATTCTGCTCCAGGTGAGAGATGGAGCAGAGTGCATTGATTCCTGACTGTTTCTGGTCGGGCAGTGTGTGTCTGTGCTTGACGTTCCTGATTGGTCTGGTTGCTATTCAAGGCATCTACTAGGAAAAGGCTACAACAAGCCTACGGATCCTTGCATCATCTCAGACAAGACTGTGGATCATCAAACAGGCTATGGCCTATTTTTCATCTTGGGATTGGTGCTAATGTTTTGCTTTTGGTGAGAAAAGAAGGTTTACTTCACATCAGGATGTATCAACTTTAAAATGTAACCTAGTTTCTAATACTTTAAGAGAGTTTATCTTTTATTATCTATAACTTAAGTTTTTATCCATTGGGTCATACAGTAGCAGATTTGTTCTGTATAGGACTTACACTTGTGCTGGCACTGAGGGCAAGTATTGCAAATATTTTAATGGATTTTAAACTATTCATTAGGAAGCTGAATTTCTTCATTCTTTTTAAGAAACCATCTTCTTCCTCAGTCTTTTCATTCCAGATTTGAAAGTGAGCACATGAAATCCACCCCTGCATCCAGCATTGGCATTATATGGGAACATTTGCAAATTGGATTTAAGGTTTCCTTTCAAACACAGGTATTTTTTAACTTGTTATACTATCTCTAGGGAAGAACAAGACTTGCTCAATGGTTTGAAATCTTTGGATATCAGGTTGATGAAATCGGACGGGGGGTGTATTGGTGGACCTGGACAACCAAGATTATTTAGACAGAATTCATGGTTTACTGTTTGAAGAGACTTATAACCAAGTTTCTAAAAAAATAACTTGATATTGTGTACTGTAGGATTAGGACAGAACTTAGTGACATGTCGATTGAGGAATATAAATTTTATATGTGGTCAATCCTGTAATCCCCACCATTTTTGGATTGCCCAAAACCCACAAGGATGTGCATAATCCACTTATGCACCCCATTGTAGATGCCTGCAATTCCATTACAGTCCTTTTGCTAAGTTTTTAGACTGTAAATTGAAACATTACATATCTAAGGAGGCCTATGTGTGTATTGATTTCATGGAATGTTTTAGGGAAGTGTAATAAATTAGAATATAATGAAGCCTTTATTTTCTTGATGATTGATGTTAAAGACCTGTACTTGGCAATCCCACATGACACTGATATTGAATAGTTCACTGACTACTTATTTAGAAAGGGGGTACATCAAGAAAAAAAATAATCTATATGAAGAAATGCTTGAAATTGTCTTAAAGAATACATTTTCTGAGAAAATGAATTTTTTATACAAGAAAAAGGAGTTGCAATGGTTGTCGCCTGTGGCTCACCTTTTATAAACATAGTTATGTTGAAATGGGAGGGCAGATTTTTAATTCCATCAGAAATGTTTAAAGCCTGTGGCTCACCTTTTACAAACACAGTTATGCTGGAATGGGAGAGCAGATTTTTAATTCCATCAGAAATGTTTAAAGCCTGTGAAATGTACATTAGATTTATTTATTATGTATTTATTTATTTGCAGTTTGTATGCCAGGATAGTCCAATTGGGCCACAAGGAGCCCATTTTCAATACAGTCCTGGGGAGAAAAGCTCCAGAAAATTACAAATACATAGTACGCATTGCACATTTACATTACAGATTATCTCATAGGAATAAAAAGTAAATATAATAAGAAAAGGTTAACAATGGTAGAATATATCAGTATAGTTTGTAAAACAGCAATAAAAAAACACTTTTGTGTAAAAGAAAAAAATATATACCTAGGTAATGTATTTATTGTTTGTAAAAAAAGAGAAATTATTTTAGAATTCAAGAATTATCTTAACAACACTATGAACTTTTTGAAATTCTCTTTGGAGACAGGAGAAACTAGTATTAATTATATGAATGTATTGCTGGAGAAGAATAGGAAGAATAAAAATATACAGGAAACCTACCTATTCCAACCCTTTCTTGCATTTTACTAGTTCCCACCCCCTTTCACAGAAAAATAATCAGTTGTAAAAGGGCAGCTAGTTATGGTAGCCCATATGACAACAGAGTTTGAAGATTTTCTGGCAGAATGCGAATTGCTGAATGAAATGTTCTTAAGGAGGGTTTACCCTAGTGAACTTTTAGATAATCTTAAGGAACGAGTAATTTCTAAGAGAAGTATAAAGTTTGTTGTCTCTGTTCTAACTTTGGACATTAACTTGTCTCTTCCAGTTGAGCAGTCTGATGGTTTGACTGGTCATAATAATAATAATTTTGGGCTATCCTTTATTACCACTTTTACCATTGACAGCAGTTTAGGTAGAGACATTATTTAAAAAAAAAAACTGGACTGTATATATATATATATATATATATATATATATATATATATATATATATATAGGGTCACTTTGTTAAGTTACTATATCTGATGAAGTCTTGTGTACTCGCTGATTGTGACAAAATTGCTTATTTTTATTTTTATTATTAAAGTATTGTGTCCAGTTCCCTTTGTTGTTTTATTATTTCTCAAACAAACTGATATGATATGTGAGAGATGTATTCACACAATGTGACTGGAGGCAAAAAGTACTGCTAATGTCAATAAGGTTGTCAGTAGTATACATGCTGCACCTATCACACAGAATTCAAAACAGACATATAGACCAACGTGCGCCAAGGCATTTAAATGTAACTTTCATAAACTCCAAAGACCTCCTAGAGAAAGTACAGATAACAAATACCCTCAGCAGCCTAGAATGCAGTCTTTCAAAACAACACCCACATCAACACATACAGTCACATTTCATATTCTAAGCCTAAAAAACAAGCCACCACACAATCCAACATTCTGGTTATTGGAGACTCCATCGGGAGACACACTTATGTAACTCTCACCAGGCTGAGTAAGGAGAAAGTCACAGTCAGTTGCTTATCAGGGGCTAGGGTATGCCACATTACACATGCACTCAGGTAATCAGACCACAAGTACGAGTATGACTCAGTCATAGTACATGTGGGTGTAAATGACCTGAGATGTACCTCCCTAGATTATATGAAGAGAGACATTATGGAGCTCTAGGAACATGTGCCCCAGGCTGGTATGAGCCCAGCACTGAGCAGCATTTTACCTTCTCCAAGGATGATGCCACGATATGAACAAAAGATGAATGACTTGGCTTGGTGTCTGGTGCCATTCTAAGGGGGTGCAATATTTGTCAGCATGGAAGGAAATGGTCAGCAAACCATGCTACTTTGCCAGGAATGATCTGCACCTCTTCCCTCTAAGCTTTCGAATATTAGCTAAAACATTATCAACCTCATATTGCCTTTTTTAAGCTATGTAAAACTTAAAGAACGTCCAACATAGCAAATCAAAACCAAGAAAATCTAAAGGTATTACTGCACAATGTTAGGATTCTAAACAAAAAAAAAGCTCCATTCTGTAGAAGCTCTCTTCACCCTAGAGAATACTAACATCTGGCCAGTCACTGAGACATGGTTTAAAGGCACAGAGAACACACTGACAGTGCAAGATTATAATACCTTCCACACATTTTGACCAGCTACTACACAGACAGGAACTAAAGGTGGAGGTGTCTCGATTTACATCAAAAATAAATATACCTCAAGGCTGCACAAACAGGACAATGTACTTGAGCTAAATCCAGTACCACTTCCTTGCAAGCCATAGGTCCCCCTCTATGATCCAGGAAACCTATACCATATATTTAAACTTATTGGAAACACCATCCAACCGAATACCATATTCATGGACGACTTTAATTACCCCACTATTAACTGGGAATCCTATATGACACTAAACATGCAGGCACAGAGATTCCTGGATTTTGTAAACACAAACTTCCTGGACCAGACTGACAATATACCAGCAAAGAGTGCAACCATACTGGATCTGGTATTCACTAATATGGGAGAGTGCTGCACCCTGCCCTAGTGTAAGGCTTCTCTGGTAAGGTCAGACCACAAAATGATTTCCTTTGAAGTAAAAAGAAAATCTGGACCCCCAGCTATACCTAGAATATTCAGGAACTACTCTAAGGCAAACTTCCTGCTATTAACTGATAACCTGGCAAAATGTGAAGCCCTCATAAACCCTAAGAACATTGCTACCTATGCAGTACTGTTCACAGAAACATTATACAAGCACGTTAATAGCTGCATAGAGGCCGCTACTGTATACCCACTAGGAAGAAGTGCAAACCTAATTTAATAAACTATATAACAGAAGGAAGAACATCATGGCAAAAATTAGAAAGTGCATCACCCAGCAGGATAAAAGCATTCTCAACTGACTAACATAACGTATAAAAAGGACTATTAAACTTTGTATATCAAAGTTTATACAAAGTTTAATAGTCCTTTTTATACGATCTGAAGAAGGCATATTTGCCGAAAGCGCTTATCGGAAGTTTGAGGACTGTTTATTTTATGCTATATTCCTTTATTAAAAGCTTTGGTTTTATTATTAAAGTTTTATTGCCATGGTGGACATCAGGAGTTTCTACAGTGTTTGTTTTTTTCTCTTCCTCGTTGATGTTCTTTGCAGTGTAAGAAAGTTTTTTACCTATTGACTGTCTCTGGAATAGGCTCCCAATCCATGTGAAGCACAGTTCCTCCATAACCCAATTCAAATGTAACTTCGGCAATTGGATGAGGAACAAGAAATTCAACCCTGGTTTGGCACCTATGTCTGCAAAGGACACAGGAATCCTGTAAGTAGTTTATCTCCCAGGCCCCTACTTGTATATGTTTAATCTCCCAAGCCCCTGCTTACACTTATCAAGGGTACCAGAACTTGTCAGAGATTTGGGATGCATGGCTAGGCTTAAAAAGGCCTATGTGGTCATTAGCATAGTAAACACCTATAAACCTATAAAGCAGTCCAAGCTATTTTTCACTTTTTTCCTTAAGCTGTAAAAGTTAATTTTGTGCTGCCAAGTCGTGCACAGATGCAGAAGGCAATACTCATCAGAAGCATTCAAACAACTTTTTGGGAATAACAACTTGAGGACACATGAAAATTATCACAGTATATATCTAGCTACTACTGCACTACACTAATACATTCAGCCTTAATACATATTCTTGCCAAATCAGTATATTCATGTATGTGTCGCAACATCAGGATTTTAGCTAATGTCATGGTAATGGAGAAGGGCATGAGGAACAAAAGAAATGCTTTCATTATTCACACAGCACAGATACTTTGAAGGACTTATCTGTCACTTTTAGCCAGTACTGACCTTACTTGAGATTCCCACATTAACACAGTCATACACCAAAATGAGTGCCAAGATTTAGTATGACCTCCATCAGTAAAATGACCTGTGAACCGGTTTCAAACCCTGCATCACCTGTAATGTTTCTGTAAGCACAATACATTTACATGTATCCCACAGAGATAGGAGTGTGACAATTTGAATTTCTTAACTTATTACTGTCCAGATTCCTGTCAAAAGCACAGCAATGGTAATCTTCATTCTGCTATTGATAACAGTCCAAATAAAAAATGTCAGGTTTTTACCTTGGTCAGTGAAATACCATTCACTGCTGTAGATGGCTGCCAGCCTACATAACACAATGCCAAACGGCATGCAAATGATAAAAGTAAAGAAAAGGTGATCAAATAATTTAAATGTACATTTAAGATGTTTAAGCAACTTTATCTTGGAACACTAACCTGTATGGATTTGAACACTTAAACAGGGCTAGTAAGAACAATTATTTAAGAGTATACGGCATAGCTGAGACAGGCAAAAACGAGTATCAGCAAGGAAAAAAGTTTAGAGGTACTGATAATGTGCATTGTATGAAGTCATATTGAAAGTGCAACAGAAACAAGTTATAAAAGGTGTTCTTTCTCATTTGACAGTGAATTTCTAGATGATTGCGATATTGCCAACAGTTAGGATACCTGTGCACTCAGACAATATTAAACAAAGAGTTCAAACTTTACAGGTGTATTCCTCTCTTTCTTAATGGTACTTCATTCCCTTATCTATGCATTCTTAAGAACAATTCTGTTTTATTGTATATGTTATCTGTATCGATGCTTAAAGTATTACCTTGAATTTGAAGAACATTTCTTACAAAGGGGCAGTAAATGTGGTCATTAAAGCCAGCAGCTGAAAGTTAGGAATGTTTCTGTCCTAAATCAGTCAATGTACTTTCAGACTTTTTGGTAAATCTCTTCTCCTGACTCACCCTCAGTAGGTGTTGATAAAAGAGGGGAGACTGTGAAAGCTGATTGTTCTTACAGCCAGAATAATCATAGACACCTGCAAGCCATTAGCAGGGAGCACTCCTTAATACTCAACCTTTTATTGCTAGGGCATGAGCATGTAATCATGTAGACCCTTACACCATGTTTACATTCACTGCACTTAGTGCAGATTGTGGTATTCAGGAATGCTAATGATTTAACAGCCCTTTTGCTTACGCACATTGCTCACAGAAATGAATATGCACTACATAAAGGTAATTGTGTAGCTAATTCCCCTGTATTATACTGGGGTGACTGTTTGACTCCACTCACTTCTTTGGTGTCAGCCTTGTCTTCCAACCCCCCCCTCCACACACACACACACACACACACACACACACACACACACACACACACACACACACACACACACACACACACACACACACACACATATGCACCCTATGCAAATGATGATGACTATGTCCTGTCCTTTGCACATTTATATCTTTGTGACTTAGGGTTGCTCTATATATATATATATATATATATATATATATATATATATATATATATATATGTATGTATATATATATATGTATGTATATATATATATGTATATATATATATATATATATATCTGCTATACACAGTGGATAGTTAATGCTTGCTTATTCACATGCTTGCACTTATCAATATGTATTGCAGAAGAAAAGTTGTTGATTTCTTGTTCCTACTCATTTGTGAATTATTGCTTCTATAATTGTGGAAACGCATTGTATTTCATTTAGTACTGTCATTACAGCAGTGGAAGCATTAGTTACTTCAGTCTTGCTTCCTGGTATAGTTGTGCAAATGAGGGTATAATTGACCTATTTCATGTTTTACAGATGATGGTCATTGAAAATGCTTGATGCACAGTATTGCTTCTAATATATAACGGGTCTAGATTATAATGACGAAAGTTCAGAATTTCGAATGCTCACATGAGCAGAAATGCAGGAATTCAATGTTGATATTTTTTGATCACAGAACAGTGAAGATTGGAATATTTGTAAAACACAAAAACGAACTGGAACGCAATAAGAGTAGGCTAAACTGTTAAAATAATTTAATGAAATCACAGATAAAATTAGCGCTTTCGGCGGGTAAAATAACCCACCTTCTTCAGATCACACAGCGGAACAAGAGAAACTTTTATTTATACATCTATGAATATTAGATGTCCAATAGACATGAAGTGCATTGTTTAAATGCTTGAATTGTCATAGCGACCTTAAAGTAAAATCGCTACCCATGAGTTTTTACTTACACTGCTGTCGGGTACAAAAGCACATATAAAAATAACAAATATATAATGCATTTCCTACTTATTACATTGCAAGTAAGCAAAAGAATATCGTCTATGACATTGAGGCAGGCTATATCCAGGTTGTCCAAATACAAAAGTTAGTGTTAATGTAACTTGAACGATCGCTAGCTGGAATAAATCAAATTCACAAAAAAACATGCAATAAATCTGATACAAAATAGTGCCAGTTTGAATGTCCTTTTGGCTTACCAAGTTGCAAAAATAGTTATGAAAATGCCATCAACTTTAATTATATAACAAAAATTAATAAATAATGTATATTGTATCTAAATATGTATATATTAGTATATATCAATTAAATAACATTATTACTATAAATCATTACTTTTACAACTATATAATTACATAAACCACAATAAATAAACATAAATTAAAATACTATATATGACTAATTAATATGAATTCATATATATATAAAAAACAAGCCTACATTATCAGGTCCACAATTTATGTATTTCTACTAAAATAAAAAACCATGACATAATATTCACAGTCCTGCCAACTATTAAAATTTATCTATTGTAGGCCAACCATTTCAAAACACATTTGATAGAAAGGGCCTCATTTATGCCTGGTATAACATGTGCCCTGGTACGAATTTGCCAACATAGTTCATCTATTTCTAGACGAACTTGCCAGGGTCCCCCTCTAATGTCTTGTGTTCTTTGCTGTAAAATGGCAAACTTAAATACGTGCCCTCTATTTTCTACAATGTGTCGAGCTAGAGCATTATTTTGATCATTTTTAGAAACTGCGTTCATATGCTCGTAAATTCTGATCTTTAGTTTACGCTCGGTTTTTCCTATGTAGAAAGCCTTACATAGGTTGCATAGGGCCACGTAAACCACTGATTTTGTTTCACAAGTAAAGTGGCTATTGATCTTGTATTCTATGCCATTGATAATACAAGTAGTGCCAGTTTTAATATGCATACATTGACTGCATGCTCCACACTTATGCATCCCTTGTGGACGATTGGACATGTATTTTTTCTTTGTTTTTTCCAAAATCGATTTGAGGTTGTCCCCTCTTCTATAAGTTATTTTGGGTTTTTCACCTAGAAAGGTAACTAATCCTTTTTCATGTTTAACAACTTCCCAATTTTTATTAATAATTTCTATTATCTGTTGGAAATCCAAGGAATAGGTATGCAGAAAACTACTGCAATAATTAGGTTTGAGCTGATGTAGTGTAGATGTTTCTACTTGTGTAATGGGAATACCAGAAATAACATCTTGGTTGTTACTATTTCTAAAAGAAAGCAGAGGAGAAAAATGCCCCTCTTCACGTTTATTAGTAACTTCTAGAACAATGTTATTAACTAAATGTAAAGGGTAACCCCTTGATGTAAACATATCTATCAATTTTCCACATTCTATTTGAAAATCGCAATCGTCTGTCACCATCCGTGCTGCTCTAACTAGTTGACTCTTTATAACTGATCTTTTTTGATGATATGGATGGTTACTTGAAAAGTGTAATAGGGAATTAGAATAAGTGGGCTTTCTGTATATGGTGCTCTTAAATCTGTTGTTAATAACATCTTTAGATAAAAGAACATCCAAGTAATTAATTTCAGAATCAGCTATTAAATATGTAAAACAGAGAAATTCTGTCATACTAGTCATGCTCTCAATAAAATCTGGAATAATTGATTTATCCCCCTTCCAAATACAGAAAATGTCGTCCTGGTACCTTGTGTAATAAGAGACATGTTGTTGAAAAATGTCATCTTTAAACAGGAATTCATCCTCCCAGTGGGTCATTACTGCATTTGCAAATGAGCCACCACATGGGGAGCCCATCGCCACCCCTGATGTTTGTAGGTAAAAGTTACCTTCAAAAGTGAAAAAATTATTCTTTAACACTAATTCTAGGAGGATTTCAACTATATAGATGGTGTCATCTTGCATTTTTCTAGCTGACATAAACTCCCTAACCCATGCCAGGCCAATGTCTTGAGGGATGACCGTATAAAGGTCTTTAACATCTATTGTTAAGAATACTGAATCGGCAGTGTAAACTTGATTGCTAATATCCCTCAAGAAGGACCAGGAGTCTTTACAAACATGCTTGACTTTTCCTATAAGGGGTTTCAAAATGTTGTCTACATACTTAGCGCATGCATAGGTAATGGAACCTCTACCATCAATGATGGGTCTAAAAGGTGGGGCTTGTAATCGCTTATGCAGCTTAGGTGTACCAAAAAACGCGGGAATTCTAGGTGCAGACATTTCCAAATATCGAAAAACATCTAGATCTATAAATCCCTCCAAAAACAAATCGTTAAGAGTACCATAGATTTTTTTGTATGCACCATGTATTTCATTTAGTGATACTTGCTCATAAGCCATTGTGTCGAGATGTTCCATCATATATTCAACATATTTATATTGATCCATTAACACCACCCCCCCACCTTTATCCGGTCTCATGACCCGAACATTGCAATCCTTCAGTAAGTGTAAAAAGTCCCATTCCAAACTAGACATGTTGTTAACATATTTTTCCCTATTATATGTAACATGATTTTTAATAGCCCATAAGTCTAATTCACACATTTTTTCAAAGGTTGATAAGATGGGATGTAACGGTGGATTATAGGAACTTGACACTTTTAAGCTGTTAAGAACCGAGGTGTTATTTCCCATTAGGAAGTTCAGATTTAATTTTCTGACATAAATTTTTAGATCAATTATAGTCTTAGTTATGTCCATATGTCGAGTAGGAACAAACGTGAGATCCTTGGCAAAAAAGTCAACCATGTCCTGTTGTATGGCCAAAAGAGTATAGTTGTATAAGACAAAGTCGCTATGTGAACTTTTCAGCAAAATGGGGTCAGTACCAAAATCAGGGTTCACGATCATCTCCTCCTCCCCCGTCTTTTGTTCCTCGCATTGTTCTGCCTCTGCGTTTGAGGCGGATTCTTCCTCTTGGGATTGTTGACCAAGTGAAAACCCTGGTTATTTTGCTGAGCCTCCTCTTCCATAGGGATGTTCTGTTGGTTAAAATTCATTGATCCAGCAGCTTGTGCATATCCTTGGTTTGGGACATGTGAGCTGACATTGTTATTATTATTATTAAATCTCGGGCTCCTTCTTGGCCCCTGCCTTTGTTCAGTTGAATAATTATTACTACTGAAATTATTATTTGCCCTTTGATTATATTCCCCAGTGTTTTGAAGTTGGTCAGCAGCCTCATCAAGAGCCGTTGATACTGCTCTAGAAGGTTTTGGGTAGGCACATTTGTTATTATAATCAGTTATATCCCTTACAAGTTTCTTTTTCTTTGTGGCAAGAAGTTTCTCCATGCTAGCTTCAATACTCGTAAAGATACGACAATATTCGTATTTATACCGAAATAACTCCCTATCAGATATGATAGATTGTTCTAAATTTTCAAGTTCTTCAGATAAAGCCACTATGTCTTTAGAATAATACACTATCAAGGCCTGTAAGAATTCTGTACTTTGTCGATCAAACAAGTCAATAAGTTCCTGATAGAAAGGGGAACTCTCCAAAAGGCCAGCGGGAAATCACCACTGGCGCAAGCCCTTTGGAATTACCTTGTTCCTAATGCATTCAGTTAGATATGAAACTTCAAGTTGTAGTTTTTTGCATTTATACAATTTGTTGTCAAATAGGTCTATTTTTTCTGTTAGCATGCCACTATTTGAAGTTCCCCTTAAATTAGGCATTGCATGTGGATGAAACTCTTGACTGAAAAAGTTATTATTAGACAAAAAATTAGCCATAACGGGAATCCCTTGCTTATTTGGGATTCCTTCCGTATTTTCAACTAAATGCGTGTTAATAAAGTTATTACCTGGTTGCACACCGTTAGCATCAAGTGGAAAAGCACGGTCGCTAGGCACTAAAAGTCTATTGTTAACACCCAGTGATCCAACATCCGTATTGCGAAGCACTGGAGACTGTTGTCCATTCGGTGGAGTTGAGGAACTTCCATTAAATATAGTAAATCCAGGTGGTGGTAAATTGTTACCGGTTCTTGAAACAGGCAACACCATAGCATCTACTTTCTGTGTTAAGGCGTCTACCCTGCCCAGTAGAGCCTCAACAAGTGCTGTCAAATTGCAATTAGAATTGCCACTAGTATCATTCTCCTCGTTCCGCTGTGTAAATAGTGGTGGAGAAGCCTCTCCGGTTCCGGTCGCCATCAACGTAACTTTGAAACAAACACGCCAAATAAACTTTGTAAAACACAAAAACGAACTGGAACGCAATAAGAGTAGGCTAAACTGTTAAAATAATTTAATGAAATCACAGATAAAATTAGCGCTTTCGGCGGGTAAAATAACCCACCTTCTTCAGATCACACAGCGGAACAAGAGAAACTTTTATTTATACATCTATGAATATTAGATGTCCAATAGACATGAAGTGCATTGTTTAAATGCTTGAATTGTCATAGCGACCTTAAAGTAAAATCGCTACCCATGAGTTTTTACTTACACTGCTGTCGGGTACAAAAGCACATATAAAAATAACAAATATATAATGCATTTCCTACTTATTACATTGCAAGTAAGCAAAAGAATATCGTCTATGACATTGAGGCAGGCTATATCCAGGTTGTCCAAATACAAAAGTTAGTGTTAATGTAACTTGAACGATCACTAGCTGGAATAAATCAAATTCACAAAAAACCATGCAATAAATCTGATACAAAATAGCGCCAGTTTGAATGTCCTTTTGGCTTACCAAGTTGCAAAAATAGTTATGAAAATGCCATCAACTTTAATTATATAACAAAAATTAATAAATAATGTATATTGTATCTAAATATGTATATATTAGTATATATCAATTAAATAACATTATTACTATAAATCATTACTTTTACAACTATATAATTACATAAACCACAATAAATAAACCTAAATTAAAATACTATATATGACTAATTAATATGAATTCATATATATATAAAAAACAAGCCTACATTATCAGGTCCACAATTTATGTATTTCTACTAAAATAAAAAACCATGACATAATATTCACAGTCCTGCCAACTATTAAAATTTATCTATTGTAGGCCAACCATTTCAAAACACATTTGATAGAAAGGGCCTCATTTATGCCTGGTATGACATGTGCCCTGGTACGAATTTGCCAACATAGTTCATCTATTTCTAGACGAACTTGCCAGGGTCCCCCTCTAATGTCTTGTGTTCTTTGCTGTAAAATGGCAAACTTAAATACGTGCCCTCTATTTTCTACAATGTGTCGAGCTAGAGCATTATTTTGATCATTTTTAGAAACTGCGTTCATATGCTCGTAAATTCTGATCTTTAGTTTACGCTCGGTTTTTCCTATGTAGAAAGCCTTACATAGGTTGCATAGGGCCACGTAAACCACTGATTTTGTTTCACAAGTAAAGTGGCTATTGATCTTGTATTCTATGCCATTGATAATACAAGTAGTGCCAGCTTTAATATGCATACATTGACTGCATGCTCCACACTTATGCATCCCTTGTGGACGATTGGACATGTATTTTTTCTTTGTTTTTTCCAAAATCGATTTGAGGTTGTCCCCTCTTCTATAAGTTATTTTGGGTTTTTCACCTAGAAAGGTAACTAATCCTTTTTCATGTTTAACAACTTCCCAATTTTTATTAATAATTTCTATTATCTGTTGGAAATCCAAGGAATAGGTATGCAGAAAACTACTGCAATAATTAGGTTTGAGCTGATGTAGTGTAGATGTTTCTACTTGTGTAATGGGAATACCAGAAATAACATCTTGGTTGTTACTATTTCTAAAAGAAAGCAGAGGAGAAAAATGCCCCTCTTCACGTTTGGAATATTGGAATATTTGCCCTTTCCTCCCTGTAGTGCGATCTCAGAGTTGGAATATATATTTAGCGGGGGTGTGAGAGGCGAAGCGATTTTGAGTTCTTGAATTTCTGCTCATGTGAGTGTTCAAAATTCTGAACTTTTGTTGTTATAATATAGACCCTATGTAACTGTATATTGAAAAAGTCTGACAAAGGAGATACTACTTACAAAACTGTACACCTCAGACAAATGCTCTGCTTAGGGTCATATACATATTTTCACACAACAGTAATCTGTATATATAACTTTTTTTCTTCACAGTTTCCAGACTTACCTTTTCATTTTTGCAGGTACAAATCATTTCCTTGGGGTTGTCCTTGATGCTCTCACAACATAGCCATTACATAGTTAACAAAATTTTGTGGAGTCTGACATGCATCAGATTTCCTATTTGTCCATGCATGGGATGTTAGGCTTTGACATAGGTAATGATTGTGTGTGCTGTCCTCTGCCTCTTAGCCAGAGCCAGGCCATAATGTACATGCCTCCATCTGCCAGGACCATCTCCTGGTGGTTCTCCCTCAGACTCCTAATCTCTACCTGATGCTTTTGGTCCTGCCTGTGACCCTTGAAACTCTGGTCCTGCCCCTTGCTGTCCTTATTGAAGCTGTTTCCTGAGAATTGCATTGTATAACATAGGCATGGACAGTAAGTATTTCTGTAGAGGTGCCTGGGTTGTACTGCAGTGCACCTCCTGCTGTGTTTAGACTGAGCCTCACTGTATTTCTACTCATTGGGTTTGTGTGGGTTTCTGATGGGTGTCATGAGCAAAGGTACCTTTTCATAACCTGCATCGACAATTAAATGCCCTTGAGGAATGTCGTCCCTAGCAAACCTGGTGCAAAGCTCAGAAGTGTGCCCTATGTGTGAGTTATGGAAACTGCCTGAGTTACCCGCACAGTCATTGTAGATGATCCCTTGGGCATTACAGACAATCTAATAGTTTATAGAGTGGAAACCTTTTTTGTTGATGTACCTCCTTACGTTTTCACAGGGTTGGGGTTTTATTTCTATGTGTGTGAGCAAGCTATGACCCCCAACACTTCAAGGTACTGTGCTATTTCACATAATTCCTACATGTTTCTTGCTCTCTCCTCTGGGGTGCATGAGAAACCGATCAAATGTGATCCATTGCATGTAGTAGAACTGTATTCAAAAACTGATGTAATATTTTAGAGGCTGATACCTGTGACACCCTTACTATATCACCTGTGGGTCTCTGGAAATTATCAGTAGCTATTATATGTAATGCTACACATACTTTTGTTTCCACTGGAATGGGTTCTCCACAGTTTCCCTGGAGTCGGAGGTGGGGGACAGAGGTTGTACATTTCCTCCAGTGTTTCCATGTCTACCCTGTATCTATCAGCAATTTCTGTGTCATGCAGTCCATGATGGGTGGCCGCGGTGGTGCAGAGGTTAGCATTGTTGCCTCACAGCAAGAGGTTCTCCGGTTTGATTTTCAGCTGGGCTGCCTTCTGTGTGGAGTTTGCATGTCCTCCTTGCAGTCACATGGGTTTCCTCCAGGTGCTCCGGTTTCCTCCCACATTCCAAGACATGCAGTAGGTGGATTGGACACTCTAAACTGGCTGTAGCTGAGAGTCTGTGTATGTGTGTGTGTGTGTCCTTGCAGTCACATGGGTTTCCTCCAGGTGCTCCGGTTTCCTCCCACATTCCAAGACATGCAGTAGGTGGATTGGACACTCTAAACTGGCTGTAGCTGAGAGTGTGTGTGTGTGTGTGTGTGTGTGTGTGTGTAAGTGGTATGAATGAACTACCATGGCAGGGCTAGCCACCCAGTAGTGTAAACCTTGGATCTAGATGATTTCCACTGCTGAAGTGACACCCCGACCCTATGTGCAAAAATGGGTAAAGGGGTTGAGGATGGATGGATGGCAGTCCATGATATTTCAAATGTGGTCTAAACACTCTTCTTCTTCTTCTTCTTGCCATAGATCTGGCAGCAGCAGCAGCACCCTGATTAAAAGCCTGTTTGACATACAGCATTATAATAGCAGCACCAGACCCTAACTTTTTTCTAAGTATAATCGTGCCTATATTCCAAAGAGGTTTGGTGTAAAAGGCAAAACTCTACACTGAGTGTTCACTATTACTTTATAGCTTCCTAGTAGCTCTACTATGTTAGATTGGCTAATTAGCATGTACTTTGGCTCATTATGCCTTCATTAGCATATTCTGCCATTTCAATTTGTTGGGCAGCTCTACATGTCATTTAGAGCTACTTAATGATTGCCAAGTAGCACATTATCATGTAGATGTTAATTAATCCTGCTCCTCCTATTTTCAGTAGTTGCAGTGGGGACTTTTTCTTCCACCAGCTCAAGCAGATGGGGCCTTAGTTTAATATCACATCTAAAGGACAACACACTCTGAAAGCAGACCACCCCTCTCTTATGCCACACTGTGCTGTCAACGGGTCACTATTAGAACAATGAAAGTTAAAAAAAAATTGAACAGCTAAAAAGATGAATATTTAGCCACTTAAGATCGGTTTTCTGAGATTGCAGTACAGTGAAGATCGGAAAATTTGCCCTTTCCTCACTGTAGTGCGATCTCTGAGTTGGTATACATAATTAGTAGGGGGGTGCAGCCCCCCACAAAAACAATTTCGAGTAACTGCATATTCAGCCGTTCAATTTTTCAATCTTTTGTCATTTTAATAGGGACTCGCTGTCAACAAGTAATCAATTTGTTGTAGGAATATAACCCACAGCACTCTGTATTAAAGGCAAATGAAAAACCTGTTGCACCACTGGCATTGCTATGCTTGCATTTTGTATTGAAATCATATGCACAGTACTACTGTCTAAGTTACTAAGCTGAAACATGGAGTATGTTACACTTGATCATTTGCTTACCATACTGTGTGAACTGAGTTCTTTGCATGTTGGTTATAGGTTCATAGGTTCATACTAGGCTATCTGCCCTAGGGCATTTATAAGCCTAGCCAGAGTTGTGTGGCTTTCACCACCCCTTAGGTTGAAAAATACTATACCCATTAGTTTGCTGTGCCTCTGTCCAGCAGTAATACAGAGATGATCCCCGGGATAAACCTACGATCTCCCATCCACTGGTCAAGATTCCTCTTGAACAGAGCCAGCGAGGTGCTCTGTCTCACATGGACTGGGATTCTGTTCCACAGCATAGGGAGTCTCTGGGTGATGAATCTGTCCCTCCAGCACATCCTATTTATATCCGTGTTGAGGTTTAAGTCTCTTGCTCTTGTGGCTCTGGTGGATTTGGATTTTTTGAGGTGGAGCATGTCCATTAATTCCGGGTTGGACATGGCCTTGTATGTCAGGCACAGGTCACCTCTGAGCAGATGGTATGCGACTGAATAGAGCTGGAGTTTCTTCAGTCGGGCAGCATATGGCATATTTTTGAGCCCCTTTATCCTTTTGGTGAGGAACTTTTGGGGTCTTTCCAATTGCTGCAGGTGTCGGGTAAAATACATTCCGAATGGGGCATTATACTCAATCATTGGTCTGATAAGTGAAGAGTACAGGGGAACAATGACCTCCCTTGATGTGGATGTGAATCCCTTCATAATCAGGTGGGCAATGTAGAAGGTCCTCCTAACCACTTTGGCAATGTGAGTGTCAAAAGAAAGGTTACTGTCAACTTGGGTCCCCAGGTCCCTGATAACCTCTTCTGTGCTTAATGGATTGCTACCTATGTGGTAACTTGGGGTTACCTTGTTTTTACCAAAGGGTATGACTATACATTTTTTGGCATTTAGCTTAAGGCTATGGCTCTGGCACCAGTTATCCGTTTCTATGAGACCTCTCTGAAGGATATCTGTGTCTGATGGATTTTCAACTATGGCACCCAGTTTGCAGTCATCTGCAAACTTTGTCAGCCACAATCCTCCTACGTTTGCCTGCACTTCTGAAAAGTAGATGCCGAAAAAAAGGGGGCCCAGGACTGAGCCCTGTGGGACACCGCTTGTGACCGGCTTGGAGTCTGACATGGTACCAGCAACTCTAACCCTGTGGGTTCTGTCCTTGAGCCAGTTTGCAACCCATCTTGTGACATATGGGTTTACATTTAAGCTGGTGAGCTTTTCTATGATACCCGAGTGGGGTATTGTGTCGAAAGCTTTTGCAAGGTCAAGGTAGGCTGTGTGAACTGCCTTACCCTCATCAATGGCCTTGGTGACTGTTTCAAAAAAGTTGACCAAGTTCAAGAGGCATGATCTGCCCTTGACAAAGCTGAATTGGGTAGGATCCAATGTCTGTAGGTCCCCTATGTCTTTTATTTATGAGTTCCATTATGATCCTCTCCATAGCTTTGCAGACCAGGCTTGTTAAGCTTACGGGGCGATAATTACCAGGGTCCGTAGAAGCACCACCTTTGTGGAGTGGGACCACAGTTGCCGTACGCCACTCTTTGGGTACGTATCCTGTGGTAAGGCTAAGATTAAACAGCAGCCTTATGTGTGGGTTTAGTTCCTCATTGAGTTCATGTAGCACACAGCCAGGGACACCATCCGGTCCCATTGATGCTGTGTTTTTAGCTTTAGAGAGAGCAGCTCTCACCTGGGCATTTGAGATGATTGGGAGGCTACACTCTGCTGGGATAGATATTTCTCCTTTGGGGAAATTTTCACTGAACCTGTCTGCCAGTATGTTTGCAATGTCTGTGGGTTCAGTGATTTTTGTATCATTTTGGACTAATTCTGAGCATATCTGGGAGTTTCCACCCAGATTTCTAACATAGCTAAAGGAGGCCTTATGATTGTCTTTTGAGTCCTTGGCGATTTTTCTTTCAAAGTTGGCCTTGGATGATTTTATGAGTGATCATAGTTTTTTACTAGTATTGATCAGAGATGTCTTCCCTTTTAGGGATTTTGCTCTATCTTGTAGTAGCTTTCTCCTCTTGTTGTAAAGTTTGTTTATGGCTGGGGTCCACCAGATCGGGCGCTTGCCTTTGGTGGAAAGGGTCTTGATTTTATTTGGGATTGCTTGATCCATGCAATCCTGGAGGTGCTCGTAGAAAGCATTTGTAAGGGATTCAGCAGCGTGGGTTGTGGTTTCCAATGGCTCAGGGGCCTTGAAGGATACCACACCAGTCTTAAGAAGTGTGAAGTTGGCTTTTGAGAAGTTCTTCACTGTGGTCTTTTTGTTGGGGTGGGGCGGATGTGGATCTCCAGTGAGATTAGTTTATGGTCTGATCTCACCAATGAGGGATATACTTCCGGTGTGGAGCATTTTGTCCCCAAGTTTGTGATGATCAGGTCTAGTATATTTTCACCTCTTGTGGGAATGGTGACAAGTTGTTCCATAGCATTTGAGTTTATGAACTCCAGGAACCTTTGGACTAGGGTATTGGGGCTTGAGTAATGTTCCCAGTCTATGTTTGGGTAGTTGAAGTCACCCAATATGATGGTGTTTGGAGAGACATTTATACTCTCCAGTGTTTTCAGGAAGGCTGTGTGGGGTTCCTGAGATTGAGAGGGTGGCCTGTAACATGCTACAAACTGTAGAGCAGTTTTGCCTATGGTTAATTGCACCTGAATGGTCTCTGATGCTTCGTGAGTTGCCACCAGCCTGGAGGTGTGGGTATCCTTGATGAATATGGATACACCCCCTCCTTTTGTGGTACGGTCCGGGTTTTGGGGCCGGAACGCATGATATGAGGTAAAACCTGATAGTGCAGGGGTGCTCTCAGGAGCCTTGAACCAGGTTTCAGTCACAGCACAGACATCGATGTTCTCCATACTGAGGAGGGCTTTGAGGGCGTGCATCTTGATATTTAGACTTCTGGCATTGAGCAGCATTACCCTTAGTTTTTTTCCATTATTGTTTTCTAGGGCGGTGGGTTTAGAATTTGAGCCTTGTCTAAATAAGGCACTATGGGGTGGCAAGAGCCTTTGCCAATATCCGAAACCCAGGGTGACAGGTGCAAGCCGTCCCTTGCGAAGCAGCGTGGCTTGTCAAGCATGTCATTCCAGGCAGACAGACATTGGATCCCCTTAGAATGACACCAGAAATTAAGCCAATTATTAAAACTGATAATTTTGTCTCTGTATTGTGGCATCATTCTTGGTGAAGGTAGGATACTGCTCAGGGTCAGGGTCATACCAGCCTGGGCTACATAATCTGAGAGCTCCTTTATGTCTCTTTTCATGTAGTCTAGGGAGGTACGTCTCGGGTCATTCACACCGGCATGGACAATGACTGAGTCATACTTGTACTTGCTGTGGAGTGACCTGAGTGCTTGTGTTATGTGGCGGATTCTAGCGCCCGACAGGCAGCTTACTGTGACCCTCTCCTTGTTCAGTCTGGTGAGTGGGACAACAGTGTGTCTGACTATGGAGTCACCTATGACAAGTGTGTCTGGCATTGTGTTTGGCCTTAAGGGCTGTGACTGATTTGCACACTGACTTTGTGATCTATGTGTTGCTTGTGTTATGTCATGAGGTGGCAGTTGTTTGGGTGTCTGCTTTGGAGGCCTCTGCTGTTTTGGTAGATTTTTGATCAGTGCCTCCGAGTATGTCTTTGTGTGTTTATGTGTTTGATTTGTAGTTGTGATAGTTCTATGTGAGACTGGGTTTATGGTGTGTGTGGTTACCTTCTGCTCCTGTCTGGTTTTGCCAGTCCTGAGTTGAGAGAGCTCAGCCTCCAGTTTGGCTATATAGTTGCATCTCTCGCATGTATTTGTGTTTTGTGGGAGGAGGAGAGGGTTGTCTGTGTACATGAGGCAATTGTAACATTGCCTCAATATTCCCAGATTCACCAGCTGAGCAGGAGAGGACGCTAGCAACTGACCCTTTGACATGCTAGAAGAAATGAAAAGTTTGCTGTGTAACTGAGTCAGAAAGGACCTATAGGGAAGTGGGTACTCAAGGGGATTTAAGCTAGTGAAGTACTTTGTATAATCTAGAAGTCCTTTACCTGACTAAAACATGCTCTAGGAACAAGTGCTGCGCTTGACAGATAGAGAATAGACTGTTAGATTACAAGTAGAGCAGTTCTAAGGGAAAAATGAAGAGCAGACTTTACGGAGCCAGAAATAGTTTAACCTTGTTTAACCGGCGCTGCCCGATGGTGCTCTAGTGGCAACTCCGCGCTAAATGCAGAAAAGGCAATAAGTCAGTAGTACAGGCTAGCACACTTTAGTGGGCAGCCAAACAATTAAATTAAACAGCAAACAAACACTTTTCGACTTGAATTAGACTAATTTAGACTAAAATGTACTTTTAAGTGCAGATAATAAAAAAATGCAGTAAATAAATATGAAAACAGTTAAAGCTTGCTCCAGGTAAGCAGTAGAAGGTAAAACAAATATAAAAAACAGCAGGATACTTAATCAGGAAAGCAGTCGCTTTTTTTCAGTTCTCTGTAGCCAGGAAGACTCAACAGGACCACGTGGAGCTGTGTCTGAGCAATATGGCTTCAAAAAAATGCCAGAGGCAGATTTTAACCAGGAAACTTCAAAAGAGCTAGAAATGGTCCAAAATGACCAATTACTACAGCTTCTTGTGCTGAGGTCACTTTCCTCAAGGACAGGTAGGCTATTCAAGGCTCCCTACTCCCACTGGTGAGCTAAGAAACTTCCTTCTATCCAAGTAAGGCAATGGACAACACAGGAACTACAACACAGCCCAGGATACAGCAAGGCCTCTAAACTGGTCTAACTAGTTTAGGAGAGGCAGGAAAACAAGGAATATTTTTTTTTTTGTTTGTTTTTAAATAGAAACACACAGAAATGCAGAAAAGGCAATAAGTCAGTAGTACAGGCTAGCACACCTTAGTGGGCAGCCAAACAATTAAATTAAACAGCAAACAAACACTTTTCGACTTGAATTCGACTAATTTCGACTAAAATGTACTTTAAGTGCAGATAATAAAAAATGCAGTAAATAACTATGAAAACAGTTAAAGCTTGCTCTAGGTAAGCAGTAGAAGGTAAAACAAATATAAAAATACAGCAGGATACTTAATCAGGAAAGCAGTCGCTTTTTTCAGTTCTCTGTAGCCAGGAAGACTCAACAGGACCACGTGGAGCTGTGTCTGGGCAATATGGCTTCAAAAAAATGCCAGAGGCAGATTTTAACCAGGGAACTTCAAAAGAGCTAGAAATGGTCCAAAATGACCAATTACTACAGCTTCTTGTGCTGAGGTCACTTCCCTCAAGGACAGGTAGGCTATTCAAGGCTCTCCACTCCCACTGGTGAGCTAAGAAACTTCCTTCTATCCAAGTAAGGCAATGGACAACACAGAAACTACAACACAGCCCAGGATACAGCAAGGCCTGTAAACTGGTCTAACTAGTTTAGGAGAGGCAGGAAAACAAGGAATATTTTTTTGTTTTTTTGTTTTTAAATAGAAACACACAGAAATGCAGAAAAGGCAATAAGTCAATAGTACAGGCTAGCACACTTTAGTGGGCAGCCAAACAATTAAATTAAACAGCAAACAAACACTTTTCGACTTGAATTAGACTAATTTCGACTAAAATGTACTTTTAAGTGCAGATAATAAAAAATGCAGTAAATAACTATGAAAACAGTTAAGGCTTGCTCTAGGTAAGCAGTAGAAGGTAAAACAAATATAAAAAAGATGTATAATCTCTCATATTTAGAATTGTTTCCCTATACTTGTGTGAGTATAGCAGATGAGTAGAAAACATGTTTATTTCTATTCCCCAACTTACAACTGCCAGCCACTTTTTCTTATGAAACTACTGCTGATGCAAATTCTATTTCTGCTCCAAATGTTTGAGCATTTATTTTTTCGACTATTGTGTGCTCATGGAATACATTTTTTTGCTGCACTCATTTTGGCAAGTTTAAGCTTTTATCAGTTTATTTCATCTGGCTGAAGGTTCAGTGAAATGAGACTCAATAAGCCATATGAGATGCCAGTGAAAGTACTGCATCATTTTTGTTTATAAATGCAATAGACCAGTATATGTAGATTGCAAGATCTGCCATGACCAAATCTCACTATTTGTTTCACTGCCTGGCTTGCTTGTCTTACCTCTGCTTAGGCTGAAAGCACATAATGTGAAGTGCTGGTACTTCTGTCTGCCCCCAAAGATTATTGCTTATCCCTCTCTTTAAAATGCATCAGTGATGCTGACACTTCCAGAAATCACTGCCATACTTGGATATGGTTTTACCTTTTAATACTAAGTCATTAAGAAATATTTGTTACAAAATTATTTATAGTCCTTGTGCACCAGTCAGATGTAGATGCAAGTGAAAGCACCTGTATAGTATTCCTGAAAAACTTTATTTCAGGTACATATGAGATGGATGCAGGCTTTGAAACCAACTGCAGTAAGACGCCCAATTCAAAGCTCAATTTTAAGCAGAAGAATAACTTACGACTAATCAGAAGTTTGATGGAGGAATCAGGGCGGCTTGTGCTCCTGGGCTGCTTGGCTGCAGCCCCCCCCCCCATTTCCTCATTAAAAAAAAGTTTAATAAGTATTCTTTTTACATCTAGTAGCAGTTTGAACTGCAAACTAGTGTGTAAATCTGAAGAAGTGATGTGCTGCAGAACCCAGAGCAGTGCACATGCATGCTCGAGTTCCGATTAAGAAAGGGAACAAAATATCTTTTTGTTGCTGGGCTGTTTTTAAAACAAATTGGATTGGAAAGACTGCAGGCATCAATGAAGATGGCAGAAGTCATTGCAGTTTAAACCCCAGGATATTAAAGGCCGATGGGACTAAGTCAGCAATCATATCACATAATCTGAGTATGTGACGTGGCTGCTGATTAGTCCAGTTACTCTCGCTTTCTCTTCCTGCACTTAAACTAGACAGTTAAGTTGCGGGGGAGAAAATGAGAGAGAGGAAATCCATCGATCTGATTTTTTTAAAATTCTGAGTGAGACTCAGAACCAAACTTTAAGGTAAGAGAAGCCAAGGAAGGCAATTTATAAATGACCCCCCCCCAAAAGAAAATAATTAAGTTCTCAGTTTTTTAACCAGATACTTCCTGCATTTTTTCCCTGGCAGGGGTCAATCAAATACTCGTGGTCTGTGTGTTTTGGGGCTGTAAATGACTTTCGTTTTTTTTAATATAATATCCTGGAAGGGTTAACCATGTACTAGGAAGGTAATACGTTTTGTCGACTGTTAATGCTTGTTTTTTTAATATAATACATTTGCATGGTCAACCAGATGCTAGTGGTCTGCATGTTTTTGGGGCTGTTGATTTTTTTAATATAACATCCTGGCAGGATCAACCAGATACTAAGGGAGCAATGTGTTTTGGGGGATGTTGATGGATTTTCTAAATGCAATAACCTGGCAGGTCAACTAGATACTAGTTAGGCAATGTGTTTTGGGGGCTGTTGATGCCTTCCTTTTTTAATATAATATGCTGGCAGGTTCAACCAGCTACTAAGGAGGCAGTGTATTTTGGAGACTGTTTGTGGGTATTTTTTTTTCAATATAATATCCTAGCAGGGTTATTAAGATACTAAGGAGATAATATGCTTTGGAGGCTGCTTGACTAAGGATGTATTTTTGTTCTAATAAAATATCCTGGCAGGGGTCAAACAGATACTAGGTACGCAGTGTGCTTTGGGGCTTCTTGTGGATTAAATGTTTTTTTAACCTAATATATTTTTTCAAGGTCAATCGAGATAGATTAGGATAGTGTGTGGATGTTTTGTTGTTGAAACTCTGGCCTTGCCTGACTAAAATGTGTATGAGTGAACTGAAGTAAGATCACCTGCATGCTCTTCACTATGTAATATGAAAGAAATAGAGTAATGTAACCATTGTCTTCTGTTTTCATTATTTTAAACCTTGTAGGCTCAAAGCAGATATGTGGGTAGGTAATCGGGCTGAAGGGCTATCCCTAGTATGTGTGAGTGAAATGAATGGCCTTGCTGTTGTACTTCTGAAGTGCTTTGCAAGAGTAATGTGAATTTGAATGAAGTAAGATTGACCACAAGCTCTGAACTCTGGCTATTGTTTATGTGAAAAACTATATATATCGATAACAATGTTGTCTTTTATCCTTTTTTTTGTCTTTTATCCTCACAAGATCAAATCCAGTACTGTAAGTGAAGTGAGCAATAGGGATTTCAGCTATATATGAATGAAACAGCTGGCCCAGCTGTTTACTGCTGTTGTAATTTTGGCTTTGCAAAACTGTAATAGTCTGTACTTTCAGATGAATATAATCTAATTGTCAAATGTATGAGTCATTCTTAATGTATGTTATTTTATATCTGTTCATGTATATACCGAATGCTTGTTTAAAAATGTTTGTAATATGTCAGAGCTTTTCTCCCCAGACATATGCTGAAAAGTGTTTTTTTGACTTAAGACATTTGGACAAACATGGGTAAACAGAAGTAAAATAAAATGAAATTAGTATTTATGTAAGGCGAGCTGGCACACATAAGTTGTGCCTAATGTTTCTGTCAACTAAATTAAATTAATGCAAGTATGTAACCTAACTATTTCTATTATTTCTACTTTAACCCTGACAGGGTCAAAGCAGCTAATTTTGTCTGGTAATGGGGAGGGAGGGGCTGTTTGTGAATGAAATGGGCTTACTGGCCCTGCTGTTCACTGTTGTAATTCTGGCTTTGCAAGATTAACAATTGCTAAAGTCAACTGTCATACAAGCCTGTGTCAGTGTCTCTTAGAACCACTGGCACATTAGGTGTTGAAGTGACTTTGAATTGTGAATAATAAAGTAAGATACTAAAGTGGGATTTCCAAATCTCCTTACTTTTTACTTGGCATTGTACAAAATGCAAATTACCTGATACAGTGCAATGTATGATTACTACATCGTGTGTACTCGATAGTTAAATACAGTCAAGACCAACCACTTTTTTACTGTTTAGAGATGATCAGGTTTTGTGTGTTATACCATGACCTAAACACCTCATTAGCTCTTAAATGTTATTTACCCCGGGATTCAGGAACAGCAAAATTCCATGCAGGAACAATGTAGCTGCTCCTGCACGGAATATGGCTGCCATGCAATACAGGATAGGGCCACTTTCTCATGCACGGGTGGCCCTACACTGTTCCTGCACGGAAAACTGACAAATATACAAATCACCTAATTTGCTGGTAAAAAAACATGCAAATGAGGTGATTTTGCGCTCCACCAAGCTGCCAGGTCTCCGTGCTAGAACAGTGTCAATGCAGACATGTATTCGGCTAGTAACCGAATACATTTCTGCATCTGACAAAACAGAGACATGTCAGCTCATGTAAAAGCATGTATCATGTTTAATACATATGCCAATGGCCAAATATAAGGCCATTGGCATTAAAAACAGTTTATTTTTTTATAAAATTAAACTTTTTTATTGGCCGATCTCGGCCGTTTAAGCTTATGTCAGCGGCGAGCAAACAGGAACGTGCCTAAAATAAAAAAAATGAGAAATGTCAATTTTAAGATAATTCTGTATTTTGCCATTATAGTAAATGGCATGCAGAATGTAAACATTACCAGGGAGCACTGGCTGTCAAGGTGAAAGGGTCCATTTTAGAGCAGTAACTAACGACCTACACACTGGGGTACGCAAATGAGGGGAGTTTTACTGAATCACAAATTTCCTCAAAGTGTCAGCTTGTACCTAACCATATAGATGCAGCAACACAACAGTGTAACTGTAAGAGCTGAATGACTTCATAAGCGGGTGTGATGCTTGCTGTAAGCTCTCTGGAGATCTGTGGCCTGTGTTTGCCCTTAGCTAAGCACAGGTAAGGAAGGGGGGGTGTCAGATGTGCCTGAGCACTGTGTACATTGCCTAAATGGGTGTGCCTGCCACACACTGGGATTTAAACAAAAAAAAAGAAAAGAAAAAAAAAAGCATTTGACATTTGAGCACTAGGTATGCGCAATGCGCCTCGGGGCTTAAATAGGGAGGAAATGGGAAGGGGAAACAGCAGTAGGAAGGCAGTCCAGGAGAACTAGCATATCTGGCAGGTGGAATGTATCAGAATCAGCCAAATACACATGCAGCAGCCCAGCACACTACTATAAACTATGCATACACCTTTCAGACTGGATGTAGGGGAAACAGCAGTAGGAAAGCAATCCAGGAGAACTAGCATAGCTGGCAGGTGGAATGTATCAGAATCTACCACTTAGACATACAGCAGCCCAGCACACTACTATAAACTATGCAAGCACCCTACAAACTGTTTTTCCCACAAACTTTACATCACCGGTGTCCACAGACGGGGGGGCTTTTAACTGGCAAAACTAACTAAATATGTTAGAGGCTGCTGCTGCTTTACTCCATCAATATGTGCTAGAGACTGAGGGTGGTGAGGAGGAGAATGCTGACAACCGACCCACAGTGATGATGAGAAGAGTGTACAGACCCAGAGTAACCTACCAGGACCTACATGAGCTGGAGATAGTGGAGTGCTATAGGGTGGACAGGGACATTCTACAGCAAATCGTTGAGCTGTGCCAGCCAAGTCTCACACACAGAACTAACAGAGGGGAATTCATCCCAGTGGATCCCAAGGTATGTCTAGGCTTAAGAATACTAGCCACAGGTACCTTCCAAAGACCAACTGGGGATATCATGGGGATTTCACAGACATCAGCATTCAGAGTACTCCTCCAGTTCCTGGATGCCATGATACCACATGCTAATGAGCACATTTATTTCACCACCACCCGTGAGGCGTTGACCAGAAGTATGCATCTCTCCCACCATATAGCAGAATACCCTGAGGTAGTTGGTGCTATAGACTGCATGCACATCCCCATCAATGCACCACCCAGTAAGCAGGGTAGTGTCTACATAAACCACAAGAGCATCCCCTTCATCAACTGCCAGGTCATGTGTGATGCCCAGGGCATTATCATGAATGTGTGTGCTGGCAGCCCTAGAAGCTATCACGACTCCCACATCTGGCATTGCTCAAAGCTGTAGCAGGCGTTTGCCAGTGGGGACATCCCATATGACCACCTAGTGGGGGATGCTGGCTATGCACTGCAGCCATGACTGATGACATCCATCAGAAATGCACACACACACGAACAAGAACACCATAATGAGGCACACGCACAGACCAGGATCATTGCAAAGCGTGTGTTTGGGATGCTCAGTTTATTTTATTTATATTATTTTATTTCCAGTTTGATTACCGGGGGAAGACCACTGGGCACAGAGAGGCTGTTTTCAGTGGAAGCCCGGGGAGAAAAGCTCCATGAAAAGATTACAGTAAAGATAGCAGTCCAATAAAAATAAAAGTACAAGTAAAAATACAAATACATATCAAATAATACAAAGTGTGTGTAATATTGCCCAAATTCACACAGTTAGTCAAAAGTCAAAAGCTATTTACAATATTTACAGAATGTGAGAGATCGTATGGGAATTAGCTATAGAAGGCTATAGCCAGCTATAAGGTGCTTAGGAACTCAGGAGGATACCCACTCAGGGGCTTTTGTTAAAGAGTTCTAGGTAGGAAGAATGCAGTTGCATTTCCATTTGAAGGAGAGGAGAAGTTATCCAGCAGGACATTTAGGTTTGTGGACATTAATTAAGTTTTGGTGTTCAGATCTGAGAGTTCTATTTGGGGTGTATGGGGGAAGGATGTTAGTTAGAGCGGGGCATTTGGTCATATTAAATATTAGTCTATGTGCTATAGTGAGCTGGAGGAAGTCCAGGTAATTTGTGAATTCTAACCAGTTAAGGGACTGGAGGGTAACACAGTGATTTGTGGAATGTTTGGCTTTGGTTCATAGGTAGGTACTAGGCTATCTGCCCGAAGGCATTTATAAGCCTAGCCAGAATGTGTTGGCTTTCGCCACCCCATTAGATTAGTTCCCTGTGCCTCTGTCCAACAGAGCCACTGAAGTGATCCCCGGGGTAAATTTTTTGTTTCCCATCCACAAGTCAAGGTTAAAGAGTGCTAGCGAGGAGCTCTGCCTAATGTAGATTGGAATCTTGTTCAAAAGCTTGGGCAGTCTCTGGGACAGGAGTCTATCCCTCCAGCACATCCTATTTATTGTTGTGGTGAGGATTAGATCCCTAGACCATGTGGCTTGAGGGGATGTTTTCTTTAGGTGGAGCATGTCCATCAATTCTGGGTTGGACATGGCCTTATATGTCAAGCAGAGGTCAACTCTGAGCAGGCAGTATGCAACCGAGTACAGATGGAGTTTCTTCAGTCGAGCTGCATAGGGCATCTGTTTAAGGCAAGTGATCTTCTTGGTGAGGCACTTCTGTGGTCTTTCCAGCTGTTGCAGGTGTCTTGTAAGGTACATCCCAAATGGGGCTTTGTACTCTATGATGGGTCTGATGAGTGATGAATAGAGGGGCACAATTACCTCTTTTGATCTGGATGCAAACCCTTTTGTGATTAGGTGGGCCACATAGAAGGATTTTCTAACCACTTTGTCAATGTGATTATCAAAGGAGAGATCGCTATCTACTTGGGTCCCCAGATCTGTTATTATGTTTTCCGTATTTAGGGGACTATCACCTGTGTGGTAGTTTGTGGGTACTTTGTTATTTTCAAAGTGAATAACTATGCACTTTTTGGCATTTAGCTTGAGGCCATGATTTTGACAATAGGTATCCATCACAGTGAGATCCTTTTGGAGGATGTCTGTGTCAGCCAGTGAGTCAATTATAGCCACTAGTTTGCAGTCATCTGTAAACTTGGTTAGCCATAATCCTCCTGTGCTTGTCTGTACTTCTGAGAAATAATACCGAACAGGAGGGTTCCTAGGACTGAGCCCTGGGGAACGCCACTTTTATCTGGTTTAGAGTCAGACCTAGCTCCCACAACTCTCACCATGTTGATTCTGTCCATGAGCCAATTGGCAGCCCATCTTGTGACATAGGGGTTTATGTTCAGGCTGATGAGCTTGTCTATAATACCAGAATGGGGAATGGTGTTGAAGGCCTTTGCGAGGTCTAGGTAGGCTGTGTGTACTATCTTTCCCTCATCTATAGCCTTGGTAACTGTCTCAAAGAAATCCACCAGGTTTAGGAGGCATGATATGCCCTTAACAAAGCCGAACTGGGTAGGGTCCAATATTTGGAGGTTCCCAATGTCTCTGTTAATGGGTTCCATGATGATGCGCTCCATAGCCTTGCAGACCAAGCTAGTCAGGCTTATAGGGTGATAGTTCCTGGGGTCTGTTGTGGCTCCACCTTTGTGGAGTGGAATAACCATTGCTGTGCACCACTCTATGAGTATGTAGCCTCTGGAGAGGCTGAGTTTAAACAGTGTGTTTAGGTGAGGGGTTAGTTCATCTTTGAGCTCGTGTAGGAGGCAGCCTCGGACACCATCCAGTCCCATTGATGCTGTATGTTTGACTTTGGAGAGGGCTATTTTAACCTGAGTGTCTGTGATTTCAGGGGATCTGCATTCTTCTGGTATGGTTATGGGCCCTTTTGGGGGTGAGAGGGGGGTGAAGTTTGCACTGAACCTGTCTGCCAGGATGTTGGCAATATCAGTTGGTTCAGTGTATTTTGTGCAATTCTGCACTAACTTCGAGCAGATCTGAGCATTGCCACTTAGATCCTTGACATAGCTAAAGAATGCCTTGTGGTTATCTTTGGAGTCCTTGGCAAGTTTCTTTCAAAGCTCGCCTTGGACGATTTTATGAGGGATCGTAGTTCTTGCTGATACTGATCAGGGAGGTCTTCCCTTCTTGGGACTTTACTCTTTTCTCTACTAGTTCCCTCCTTCTATTGTATACCCTGTTTATGGCAGGGGTCCACCAGACTGGTTTCCTTTTCTTAGAGGAGTGAATCTTGGTTTTGCTTGGGATAGCATGATCCATGCATTCTTGTAGGTGCCTGTAGATTGCATTAGTAAAGGATTTTGCAGCTTGGACAGCATTATCCTTTAGCATGGGGGCTTTGAAACTTTCCACCTCCATCTTAAGTAACGTGGTTTGCTTTTGAAAAGTTTTTCATGGTGGTTTCCTTGTCCAGGGGTGGGGGCAGAATGTGGATATCCAAAGTGATTTGTTTATGGTCAGATCTAACCAGCAAGGGGTTGACCTTCGGTGTGGAACACCAGTCACCCATGTTGATGATGACCAGGTCCAATATGTTGTTACCTCTGGTGGGAGTGTTGACCAGTTGTTCCAGGTCATTTGAGTTTATTAATTCTAGGAAATATTGGGCAAGGGAGTTAATACTTGAGTAGTTCTCCCAGATAATGTTTTGGTAGTTAAAATCACCCAATGTTAGGGTGTTTAGTTGGACCTTTATATTACCCAGTGTTTCCAGAAATGCGGACTGGGGGTCCCGGGACATGATGGGTGATCTGTAGCAAGCTAAAATTTGAATCACAGTTTTGCCCGTTGTTAGTTGCACGTGGATAATCTCTGAAGCATTGTGCTGTGCCACTAACCTGGAGGTGTGGGTATCCTTGATGAATATGGATACTCTCCTGCCTATTGTATTTTGTTTCGGGTTCTGTGGCCGAAATGTATGGTATGAGTTGTAGTCTGGTAGTGCTGGGGTACTCTCTGGAACCTTAAACCAGGTTTCTGTTACTGCACATAAATCGATTTTCTCCATCCATACTGAGGAGTGCCAAGAGTGCGTGCATTTTGAGGTTTAGACTTCTGGCATTGAGTATTATTACCCTCAGATATTTGTTACTTGTGCTATTTACGGTTGTGGGTTTGTCTTTTGAGCCTTGCCTAAAAAAGGCAGCTATGGGGGTGGCAAGAGCCTTGGCCAGTATTCAAAAGCCTAAGGGTGACAGGTGCAAGCCATTTCTAGTGAAGCAGCGTGGCTTCTCGAGCATGTCATCCCAGGCAGACAGATACTGGATCCCCTTTGAATGGTGGCAAATTTAGAAATTTTGCTACAACAGCTTTCAAGTTTGGAAGTGATGGAAGAGGACAGGTTAGTAAGTTGTGGGGCGCCATACAGAAGGGAGGGAAGGAGGTAAGAGGAGGCCAGAGTATGCCTGGTAGAAGTAGAGAGGAAGTGGTAGTTTCTGTTTAGTATACCTAATTTTTGATGGGTTTTCTGTATATTTTGCTGAATATGGATGTCGAACTTGAGGTGTTCATCTATAGTTACACCGAGTAGTTTGACAAAGGGAACAACTTCGATCAGAGAGTTGCTTTGGCTAAGGAATTAGAAGGAATTTTTTATCAAAAAGAGAAAGATTTTGAGGGTGTGAACAGTAGTATTTTAGATTTGTTAGCATTAAGAAAAAGTGATTTTGGCACATCCAGGTCTCAGTAGTTGAGAAGGCAGTCTGAGTTTGGAGTTCAGGGAGGTTAGAGGCAGAGCAGACAAGGGTAGAGTCATCTGCATACTGGATTACTTTGGCATTAGGAATGGCAGAGTGAAAGTTATTGCTAAAGATATTAAACAGCATTGGTCTAAGGATGGACCCCTGTGGTACTCCGAGTAGGGGTGGGTAAGAAAGATGAGGTGCCTTTTTTCCATTTCATAGCCTGAGATCTATTTGACAGATAGCTTGAGAACCAGGAAAGTGTGTTTTGGGAAAGATTTAGGTTTGAGAGGTGACTTAGAAGGAGCTTATGAGAAACAGCATCGAATGATTTAGAGAGACCTAGGAGCACTGTGGATACTAAGTTCCCAGAATCTCGGGCTTGATTGACAGTTTCTAAGAATGAGAGTAGAGTTTTATGATGCTATGTCCTGGTCGGAAGCCATGTTGGGTATGGGTAAGAAGTTGTTTTTTAGTCAGGAAAGGCATAAGTTGGAGGTAGATGCATTTTTCTAGAATTTTGGAAATTGGAGAGAGAAGCGCTATAGGGTGGAAGTTTGAAATGTTAGTGTTTTTGCCTCCCTTGTGGAGAGGAAGAATAAAGGCAGAACACCAGAGTTTAGGGACATAGGATTCCTTTATGGCTCTATTAATTAGGATACTAATTGGGAGAGCTATACCATTGGCAGCAGACTTGAGAAAGGAAGCGGGGATGTTGTCAGGTGCATTGGAGCAGGGTTTAAGTTTGGATAAAAGTCTTTTTATGTAGTTATTAGAGACAGGTTTAAGCTCAAACATAGGTGGGAAATTATTTGGGGACTTAGATGAGGTGGAATGTAGGAGAGATGGGTCGTTGCTTGGAAAAGTTTTTGTTAGGTTGGATATTGACTCTATAAAGAAAGAGTTGAATAGTGAGGCTAATTCGAGGTCAGATTTACTTGGGTCTGGACAGGGGTTATTTTTGGAGCCTGGATTGGGGAGTGAGTTTATGGAGTTTCAAAAACGCCTAGGGATTTGGAGATTGTTGGATTGGAGCTTAGTGTAGTAGAATTTTTTTGTCTTTGAAAATTTGTTTTTTTGCAAAATTACAGAGCTGTGTATACTGGAGAAGGGTTTCAGGAAGTTTAACTGGTAAAGCTTCCTGGATTTGTCTCTGATGCAAAATTTGATTTGTTTCTTTGGTTAGCCAAGGGGCAGTTATAGTTTTATTCTCTTTTTCCTTGGTGGAACTAGGGAATTTAGAGCATCTAGGAAAGTAGAATTAAAGTGGTCTATGACTTTATCGAGTGGAAGGGTTTTTGAATGTTCTAATTTACTAAGGTTGCGGGTCTGAATATATTGACTTTGGTGTGGATGGGAGGTGGTTGCACAGAAAATGAAAGCTGGGAGGTGGCCACTAACAGAGTCAGGGATGGTGCCAAAGTTAGTAATTTTATTTGGATGGGTGACTACGATTCAGTCAAGAGTGGATCCTGGGGGATTTGTTTTATTGGGTCAGGTGATGGAGTGGCTTACTTGAGTAAAGTTAAAGAGGTTAATGGACAGGGAGGGTATGGGACTGTTGATTTTATTCCAGTCGATGTTTACATTGCCTAGTATGTAAGTTTCAAGGTTAATTTCAGCTGAGGCCCATTAGAGTATGTCTATAAGGGTTGAGACGTTATTACTGGGTGATATAAAGGGCAATGAAACAGAGGCTTTTGTGATTATTCTCTGCCTTGACATATCCAGTGGAGCCTTGCAGTACTCTCCAGCTACATGTACACAAATGTTCATAGTATGTGCCATGTTATGATCCTGCAGAAACAGCTGCAACAGGAACAGCATGGGGCAGGGCCACACAGCCCCACACCATTTCCAAGGCCAGCACAGGCACAGAGGGACTCAGAGAAGGAACATCCTGAGCCTGTCCCTGTAAGCAGAAGGAGGTGTGCCCAGTATGCTCAGGCCTTGGGAAAGAGGCAACACGTAGCACACACACACTGATACTGTAGGGACCCATGGACTGATACCTCTCTCTGACTCACACATACAATAAAAGGGATGCCAATCATGGCACTACCAGTGCTTTACCATGTATAGGGAGTGTACTACGTGCATCCAACATAGTCAGCCCTCCAGCACTGTCCTCAATACTGGCCCAGCAACAAGGTAAGTCACCCTTCCTATCAATTACTAAATGGAGTAGTATGTTCTTATACTTGTATGTATGATATGGATGCAAGCATGCAAGGGAATTGGGTGGCTGAATGGGATAGCAGCAGACAGCTATATGGAACAGCAGGACATTCATAACAAATACTGGTATCAACATACTAGGCAGCACTACAGAAGGTGACAACCCCCACTGCAGTACATGTCATGGCCTAAATAACTGTGGGTGTCAATAGATCACACACATGGATGTCAATGAGGGTCACATACCCACCACCAGCCTCACCCAGCAGGACAGGTGTAGATGACCATAAAGAAAGGCTGGGCTAAGGCCCCCAAATGATGGCAATGGTGAACAGCCCCCCACCAGACCTACACAGACATGCTACACCAGGTCTGGCAGTTGCATTCTAGTTCTGGAGGGTAAGAAGTCTGAAACTGAAATTGATACCATTAAGATCTAACATGTGTACTCTACTGATATGCCTCCTTTCTGCATGATATGTCACAATACAATATGAAATGGAAGCCAACAGATAACCGGTACAGTCATTGCAAATGTTTAAAGTCTGCAGGTGTGCACCCCCTCCCCAAAATTCCACATAGAAATGCAGTAACAGATGGCCTGCAGCACTCTCAAATGGCCTACAGTCCTCTGGCAACGTCCATGCCTCACCCATAGAAGCAATGTACAGAATGTCAGGGGGACCTAATTAACAATATAACACAGTAAACAGAAAACAAATGCTAGGCCATGTTAACAAATGCCAGTAGCATGCCTCCCCATGTCCTACTGCAAGGACTGTGGACTAGGCCATGAATACTACTGGGATAAAGGCCCAACTATAGGGATACCTCTGAGATATTGCTTACATAATGTTAGGAAGAGGAGAGAATAACAGAGGGGGGGTGTAAAAGCATGGATGTCATGAAGTGTGTGAAGTCTGAAACTGTAATGTCCACCCATACTACTCCTTGACTGCAAACCCATAAATGAATAGCCACAAAACTGCTTGTAGACCACAATGTGAAGGTAAACTGACCAGATATACGAGTCCTCCCTCTGGATAACCTGGGTGTATCTGTACAGCTGATTGGTATGGCACCAGCAGGACATGGTCATTCCATGCAGTTGAGAAAAGCACAAGGAGGGGATCCCCAGCCAGCATACTAACAAGGTGCTGGACCATTTACACAGAACCAGCAGTCTATTGTCTGTAGCTACCCCTCCACAAGGAGGGGATCCCCAGCCAGCATAACAACAAGGTGCTGCACCATTTACACAGAACCAGCAGTCTATTGTCTGTAGCTACCCCTCCACAAGGAGGGGATCCCCAGCCAGCATACTAACAAGGTGCTGCATCATTTACACAGAACCAGCAGTCTATTGTCTGTAGCTACCCCTCCACAAGGAGGGGATCCCCAGCCAGCATACTAACAAGGTGCTGCATCATTTACACAGAACCAGCAGTCTATTGTCTGTATCTACCCCTCCACAAGGAGGGGATCCCCATCCAGCATACTAACAAGGTGCTGCATCATTTACACAGAACCAGCAGTCTATTGTATGTATCTACCCCTCCACAAGGAGGGGATCCCCAGCCAGCATAACAACAAGGTGCTGCACCATTTACACAGAACCAGCAGTCTATTGTCTGTAGCTACCCCTCCACAAGGAGGGGATCCCCAGCCAGCATACTAACAAGGTGCTGCATCATTTACACAGAACCAGCAGTCTATTGTCTGTAGCTACCCCTCCACAAGGAGGGGATCCCCAGCCAGCATAACAACAAGGTGCTGCACCATTTACACAGAACCAGCAGTCTATTGTCTGTAGCTACCCCTCCACAAGGAGGGGATCCCCAGCCAGCATAACAACAAGATGCTGCACCATTTACACAGAACCAGCAGTCTATTGTCTGTAGCTACCCCTCCACAAGGAGGGGATCCCCAGCCAGCATAACAACAAGGTGCTGCATCATTTACACAGAACCAGCAGTCTATTGTCTGTAGCTACCCCTCCACAAGGAGGGGATCCCCACCCAGCATACTAACAAGGTGCTGCACCATTTACACAGAACCAGCAGTCTATTGTCTGTAGCTACCCCTCCACAAGGAGGGGATCCCCAGCCAGCATACTAACAAGGTGCTGCACCATTTACACAGAACCAGCAGTCTATTGTCTGTAGCTACCCCTCCACAAGGAGGGGATCCCCAGCCAGCATACTAACAAGGTGCTGCATCATTTACACAGAACCAGCAGTCTATTGTGTGTAGCTACCCCTCCACAAGGAGGGGATCCCCATCCAGCATACTAACAAGGTGCTGGACCATTTACACAGAACCAGCAGTCTATTGTATGTAGCTACCCCTCCACAAGGAGGGGATCCCCAGCCAGCATAACAACAAGGTGCTGCACCATTTACACAGAACCAGCAGTCTATTGTCTGTATCTACCCCTCAACAAGGAGGGGATCCACAACCAGCATACTAACAAGGTGCTGCACCATTTACACAGAACCAGCAGTCTATTGTCTGTAGCTACCCCTCCACAAGGAGGGGATCCCCAGCCAGCATAACAACAAGATGCTGCATCATTTACACAGAACCAGCAGTCTATTGTCTGTAGCTACCCCTCCACAAGGAGGGGATCCCCAGCCAGCATAACAACAAGATGCTGCACCATTTACACAGAACCAGCAGTCTATTGTCTGTAGCTACCCCTCCACAAGGAGGGGATCCCCAGCCAGCATAACAACAAGGTGCTGCATCATTTACACAGAACCAGCAGTCTATTGTCTGTAGCTACCCCTCCACAAGGAGGGGATCCCCACCAACATACTAACAAGGTGCTGCACCATTTACACAGAACCAGCAGTCTATTGTCTGTAGCTACCCCTCCACAAGGAGGAGATCCCCAGCCAGCATACTAACAAGGTGCTGCACCATTTACACAGAACCAGCAGTCTATTGTCTGTAGCTACCCCTCCACAAGGAGGGGATCCCCAGCCAGCATACTAACAAGGTGCTGCATCATTTACACAGAACCAGCAGTCTATTGTGTGTAGCTACCCCTCCACAAGGAGGGGATCCCCATCCAGCATACTAACAAGGTGCTGGACCATTTACACAGAACCAGCAGTCTATTGTATGTAGCTACCCCTCCACAAGGAGGGGATCCCCAGCCAGCATAACAACAAGGTGCTGCACCATTTACACAGAACCAGCAGTCTATTGTCTGTATCTACCCCTCCACAAGGAGGGGATCCACAACCAGCATACTAACAAGGTGCTGCACCATTTACACAGAACCAGCAGTCTATTGTCTGTAGCTACCCCTCCACAAGGAGGGGATCCCCAGCCAGCATAACAACAAGATGCTGCATCATTTACACAGAACCAGCAGTCTATTGTCTGTAGCTACCCCTCCACAAGGAGGGGATCCCCAGCCAGCATACTAACAAGGTGCTGCACCATTTACACAGAACCAGCAGTCTATTGTCTGTAGCTACCCCTCCACAAGGAGGGGATCCCCAGCCAGCACACTAACAAGGTGCTGGACCATTTACACAGAACCAGCAGTCTATTGTCTGTAGCTACCCCTCCACAAGGAGGGGATCCCCAGCCAGCATACTAACAAGGTGCTGCACCATTTACACAGAACCAGCAGTCTATTGTCTGTAGCTACCCCTCCACAAGGAGGGGATCCCCATCCAGCATACTAACAAGGTGCTGCATCATTTACACAGAACCAGCAGTCTATTGTCTGTAGCTACCCCTCCACAAGGAGGGGATCCCCAGCCAGCATACTAACAAGGTGCTGCATCATTTACACAGAACCAGCAGTCTATTGTCTGTATCTACCCCTCCACAAGGAGGGGATCCCCAGCCAGCATAACAACAAGGTGCTGCACCATTTACACAGAACCAGCAGTCTATTGTCTGTAGCTACCCCTCCACAAGGAGGGGATCCACAACCAGCATACTAGCAAGGTGCTGGACCATTTACACAGAACCAGCAGTCTATTGTCTGTAGCTACCCCTCCACAAGGAGGGGATCCCCAGCCAGCATACTAACAAGGTGCTGCATCATTTACACAGAACCAGCAGTCTATTGTCTGTAGCTACCCCTCCACAAGGAGGGGATCCCCAGCCAGCATAACAACAAGGTGCTGCATCATTTACACAGAACCAGCAGTCTATTGTCTGTAGCTACCCCTCCACAAGGAGGGGATCCCCAGCCAGCATAACAACAAGGTGCTGCCTCATTTACACAGAACCAGCAGTCTATTGTCTGTATCTACCCCTCCACAAGGAGGGGATCCCCAGCCAGCATACTAACAAGGTGCTGCACCATTTACACAGAACCAGCAGTCTATTGTCTGTAGCTACCCCTCCACAAGGAGGGGATCCCCAGCCAGCATACTAACAAGGTGCTGCATCATTTACACAGAACCAGCAGTCTATTGTCTGTAGCTACCCCTCCACAAGGAGGGGATCCCCAGCCAGCATACTAACAAGGTGCTGCACCATTTACACAGAACCAGCAGTCTATTGTCTGTAGCTACCCCTCCACAAGGAGGGGATCCACAACCAGCATACTAACAAGGTGCTGCACCATTTACACAGAACCAGCAGTCTATTGTCTGTATCTACCCCTCCACAAGGAGGGGATCCCCAGCCAGCATACTAACAAGGTGCTGCATCATTTACACAGAACCAGCAGTCTATTGTCTGTAGCTACCCCTCCACAAGGAGGGGATCCCCATCCAGCATACTAACAAGGTGCTGCACCATTTACACAGAACCAGCAGTCTATTGTCTGTAGCTACCCCTCCACAAGGAGGGGATCCCCAGCCAGCATAACAACAAGGTGCTGCATCATTTACACAGAACCAGCAGTCTATTGTCTGTAGCTACCCCTCCACAAGGAGGGGATCCCCAGCCAGCATACTAACAAGGTGCTGCATCATTTACACAGAACCAGCAGTCTATTGTCTGTAGCTACCCCTCCACAAGGAGGGGATCCCCAGCCAGCATACTAACAAGGTGCTGGACCATTTACACAGAACCAGCAGTCTATTGTCTGTAGCTACCCTCCACAAGGAGGATCCCCAGCCAGCATACTAACAAGATGCTGCATCATTTACACAGAACCAGCAGTCTATTGTCTGTATCTACCCCTCCACAAGGAGGGGATCCCCAGCCAGCATACTAACAAGGTGCTGGACCATTTACACAGAACCAGCAGTCTATTGTCTGTAGCTACCCCTCCACAAGGAGGGGATCCCCAGCCAGCATAACAACAAGGTGCTGCCTCATTTACACAGAACCAGCAGTCTATTGTCTGTATCTACCCCTCCACAAGGAGGGGATCCCCAGCCAGCATACTAACAAGGTGCTGCACCATTTACACAGAACCAGCAGTCTGTTGTCTGTAGCTACCCCTCCACAAAGAGGGGATCCCCAGCCAGCATACTAACAAGGTGCTGCATCATTTACACAGAACCAGCAGTCTATTGTCTGTAGCTACCCCTCCACAAGGAGGGGATCCCCAGCCAGCATACTAACAAGGTGCTGCACCATTTACACAGAACCAGCAGTCTATTGTCTGTAGCTACCCCTCCACAAGGAGGGGATCCACAACCAGCATACTAACAAGGTGCTGCACCATTTACACAGAACCAGCAGTCTATTGTCTGTATCTACCCCTCCACAAGGAGGGGATCCCCAGCCAGCATACTAACAAGGTGCTGCATCATTTACACAGAACCAGCAGTCTATTGTCTGTAGCTACCCCTCCAAAAGGAGGGGATCCCCATCCAGCATACTAACAAGGTGCTGCACCATTTACACAGAACCAGCAGTCTATTGTCTGTAGCTACCCCTCCACAAGGAGGGGATCCCCAGCCAGCATAACAACAAGGTGCTGCATCATTTACACAGAACCAGCAGTCTATTGTCTGTAGCTACCCCTCCACAAGGAGGGGATCCCCAGCCAGCATACTAACAAGGTGCTGCATCATTTACACAGAACCAGCAGTCTATTGTCTGTAGCTACCCCTCCACAAGGAGGGGATCCCCAGCCAGCATACTAACAAGGTGCTGGACCATTTACACAGAACCAGCAGTCTATTGTCTGTAGCTACCCCTCCACAAGGAGGGGATCCCCAGCCAGCATACTAACAAGATGCTGCATCATTTACACAGAACCAGCAGTCTATTGTCTGTATCTACCCCTCCACAAGGAGGGGATCCCCAGCCAGCATACTAACAAGGTGCTGGACCATTTACACAGAACCAGCAGTCTATTGTCTGTAGCTACCCCTCCACAAGGAGGGGATCCACAACCAGCATACTAACAAGGTGCTGGACCATTTACACAGAACCAGCAGTCTATTGTCTGTAGCTACCCCTCCACAAGGAGGATCCCCAACCAGCATACTAACAAGGTGCTGCACCATTTACACCGAACCAGCAGTCTATTGTCTGTAGCTACCCCTCCACAAGGAGGGGATCCCCAGCCAGCATACTAACAAGGTGCTGCACCATTTACACCGAACCAGCAGTCTATTGTCTGTAGCTACCCCTCCACAAGGAGGGGATCCCCAGCCAGCATACTAACAAGGTGCTGCATCATTTACACAGAACCAGCAGTCTATTGTCTGTAGCTACCCCTCCACAAGGAGGGATCCCAACCAGCATACTAACAAGGTGCTGCACCATTTACACAGAACCAGCAGTCTATTGTCTGTAGCTACCCCTCCACAAGGAGGGATCCCCATCAGCATACTAACAAGGTGCTGCATCATTTACACAGAACCAGCAGTCTATTGTCTGTATCTACCCCTCCACAAGGAGGGGATCCCCAGCCAGCATACTAACAAGGTGCTGCATCATTTACACAGAACCAGCAGTCTATTGTCTGTATCTACCCCTCCACAAGGAGGGGATCCCCAGCCAGCATACTAACAAGGTGCTGCACCATTTACACAGAACCAGCAGTCTATTGTCTGTAGCTACCCCTCCACAAGGAGGGGATCCCCATCCAGCATACTAACAAGGTGCTGCATCATTTACACAGAACCAGCAGTCTATTGTCTGTATCTACCCCTCCACAAGGAGGGGATCCCCAGCCAGCATACTAACAAGGTGCTGCACCATTTACACAGAACCAGCAGTCTATTGTCTGTAGCTACCCCTCCACAAGGAGGGGATCCCCAGCCAGCATACTAACAAGGTGCTGCATCATTTACACAGAACCAGCAGTCTATTGTCTGTATCTACCCCTCCACAAGGAGGGGATCCCCAGCCAGCATAACAACAAGGTGCTGCATCATTTACACAGAACCAGCAGTCTATTGTCTGTAGCTACCCCTCCACAAGGAGGGGATCCCCATCCAGCATACTAACAAGGTGCTGCATCATTTACACAGAACCAGCAGTCTATTGTCTGTAGCTACCCCTCCACAAGGAGGGGATCCCCAGCCAGCATACTAACAAGGTGCTGGACCATTTACACAGAACCAGCAGTCTATTGTCTGTAGCTACCCCTCCACAAGGAGGGGATCCCCAGCCAGCATACTAACAAGGTGCTGCACCATTTACACAGAACCAGCAGTCTATTGTCTGTAGCTACCCCTCCACAAGGAGGGGATCCCCAGCCAGCATAACAACAAGGTGCTGCATCATTTACACAGAACCAGCAGTCTATTGTCTGTATCTACCCCTCCACAAGGAGGGGATCCCCAGCCAGCATACTAACAAGGTGCTGCACCATTTACACAGAACCAGCAGTCTATTGTGTGTATCTACCCCTCCACAAGGAGGGGATCCACAACCAGCATACTAACAAGGTGCTGCACCATTTACACAGAACCAGCAGTCTATTGTCTGTAGCTACCCCTCCACAAGGAGGGGATCCCCAGCCAGCATACTAACAAGATGCTGCACCATTTACACAGAACCAGCAGTCTATTGTCTGTAGCTACCCCTCCACAAGGAGGGATCCCACCAGCAAAACAACAAGGTGCTGCATCATTTACACAGAACCAGCAGTCTATTGTCTGTAGCTACCCCTCCACAAGGAGGGGATCCCCATCCAGCATAACAACAAGGTGCTGCACCATTTACACCGAACCAGCAGTCTATTGTCTGTAGCTACCCCTCCACAAGGAGGGGATCCCCAGCCAGCACACTAACAAGGTGCTGCATCATTTACACAGAACCAGCAGTCTATTGTCTGTATCTACCCCTCCACAAGGAGGGGATCCCCAGCCAGCATACTAACAAGGTGCTGCACCATTTACACAGAACCAGCAGTCTATTGTCTGTAGCTACCCTCCACAAGGAGGGATCCCCAGCCAGCATACTAACAAGGTGCTGCATCATTTACACAGAACCAGCAGTCTATTGTCTGTATCTACCGCTCCACAAGGAGGGGATCCCCAGCCAGCATACTAACAAGGTGCTGCACCATTTACACAGAACCAGCAGTCTATTGTCTGTAGCTACCCCTCCACAAGGAGGGATCCCCAGCCAGCATACTAACAAGGTGCTGGACCATTTACACAGAACCAGCAGTCTATTGTCTGTAGCTACCCCTCCACAAGGAGGGGATCCCCAGCCAGCATACTAACAAGGTGCTGGACCATTTACACAGAACCAGCAGTCTATTGTCTGTAGCTACCCCTCCACAAGGAGGGGATCCCCATCCAGCATACTAACAAGGTGCTGCATCATTTACACAGAACCAGCAGTCTATTGTCTGTAGCTACCCCTCCACCAGGAGGGGATCCCCAGCCAGCATAACAACAAGGTGCTGCATCATTTACACAGAACCAGCAGTCTATTGTCTGTAGCTACCCCTACACAAGGAGGGGATCCCCAGCCAGCATACTAACAAGGTGCTGCATCATTTACACAGAACCAGCAGTCTATTGTCTGTAGCTACCCCTCCACAAGGAGGGATCCCCAGCCAGCATACTAACAAGGTGCTGCACCATTTACACAGAACCAGCAGTCTATTGTCTGTAGCTACCCTCCACAAGGAGGGATCCCCAGCCAACATAACAACAAGGTGCTGCATCATTTACACAGAACCAGCAGTCTATTGTCTGTAGCTACCCTCCACAAGGAGGGGATCCCCAGCCAGCATACTAACAAGGTGCTGCACCATTTACACAGAACCAGCAGTCTATTGTCTGTAGCTACCCCTCCACAAGGAGGGGATCCCCAGCCAGCATAACAACAAGGTGCTGCATCATTTACACAGAACCAGCAGTCTATTGTCTGTAGCTACCCCTCCACAAGGAGGGGATCCCCAGCCAGCATACTAACAAGGTGCTGCATCATTTACACAGAACCAGCAGTCTATGGTCTGTAGCTACCCCTCCACAAGGAGGAAATCCCCAGCCAGCATACTAACAAGGTGCTGCATCATTTACACAGAACCAGCAGTCTATTGTCTGTAGCTACCCCTCCACAAGGAGGGGATCCCCAGCCAGCATAACAACAAGGTGCTGCATCATTTACACAGAACCAGCAGTCTATTGTCTGTAGCTACCCCTCCACAAGGAGGGGATCCCCAGCCAGCATAACAACAAGGTGCTGCATCATTTACACAGAACCAGCAGTCTATTGTCTGTATCTACCCCTCCACAAGGAGGGGATCCCCAGCCAGCATACTAACAAGGTGCTGCACCATTTACACAGAACCAGCAGTCTATTGTCTGTAGCTACCCCTCCACAAGGAGGGGATCCCCATCCAGCATACTAACAAGATGCTGCATCATTTACACAGAACCAGCAGTCTATTGTCTGTATCTACCCCTCCACAAGGAGGGTATCCCCAGCCAGCATACTAACAAGGTGCTGCACCATTTACACAGAACCAGCAGTCTATTGTCTGTAGCTACCCCTCCACAAGGAGGGGATCCCCAGCCAGCATAACAACAAGGTGCTGCATCATTTACACAGAACCAGCAGTCTATTGTCTGTAGCTACCCCTCCACAAGGAGGGGATCCCCATCCAGCATACTAACAAGGTGCTGGACCATTTACACAGAACCAGCAGTCTATTGTCTGTAGCTACCCCTCCACAAGGAGGGGATCCACAACCAGCATACTAACAAGGTGCTGCATCATTTACACAGAACCAGCAGTCTATTGTCTGTATCTACCCCTCCACAAGGAGGGGATCCCCAGCCAGCATAACAACAAGGTGCTGCACCATTTACACAGAACCAGCAGTCTATTGTCTGTAGCTACCCCTCCACAAGGAGGGGATCCCCAGCCAGCATACTAACAAGGTGCTGGACCATTTACACAGAACCAGCAGTCTATTGTCTGTAGCTACCCCTCCACAAGGAGTGGATCCCCAGCCAGCATACTAACAAGGTGCTGCACCATTTACACAGAACCAGCAGTCTATTGTCTGTATCTACCCCTCCACAAGGAGGGGATCCCCAGCCAGCATACTAACAAGGTGCTGCACCATTTACACAGAACCAGCAGTCTATTGTCTGTAGCTACCCCTCCACAAGGAGGGGATCCCCAGCCAGCATAACAACAAGGTGCTGCACCATTTACACAGAACCAGCAGTCTATTGTCTGTAGCTACCCCCAGCCAGCATACTAACAAGGTGCTGCATCATTTACACAGAACCAGCAGTCTATTGTCTGTAGCTACCCCTCCACAAGGAGTGGATCCCCAGCCAGCATACTAACAAGGTGCTGCACCATTTACACAGAACCAGCAGTCTATTGTCTGTAGCTACCCCTCTACAATGACAGGTGTGTGCCAGAATGTGTAGTCTATATACCTCAGAATATTGGTCTCAGCTTCCTTCATCCTGTATTTCCCTGGGAAATTACTGTGAGCAAAGACTGATAACTGTCAGTAGTTGATAACATGATACATCACAGTGTAAAACAGTACATATGTCAGAAAATCTATGTTACAACCAAACATGTCACACAAGCAGCACAGACAGCAATAGTTACAGTATCCCATTATGTCTCAATATTGGCACCCTATCTACAGATATCCTACAGAAACAGTTTGATAGTTGTAGCTGTAGCACACAAAACCTTGAACTGAGTCCAACCCTCCCTGGAATGGATGCACACACTCAATATAGAAGGTCATACTGGGCATGCTCCTACATTTAGAGAAATGAAACTCATGTCTCACAACACAGTGGACTACAGATATTGGTTATTTGCAGCTGTCTGTGCACACACACCAAATTGTACACCATTGATACTTACACACACACACACACACACACACACACACACACACACACACACACACACACACACACACACACACATTGGATAGGAATACTCACACATATTTAAGGCCAACATAATATAATATGTCAAACATACACACACACAGAGACGTGGGGAAGAGAAAGACAGACAGCGACAGAGAGAATCCCATTACGAGGACTTTCCTACCCAATTCACATCCCATCAGCCTATATCACATGATGTGCTGATGTCATTCACTGTACAAATACCTTTGGTTAACCCCAGCCCTATATTTTCAGTGGTGCTTGTGATAACTGTGTAACACTATAGTACAAGTAAGTATTCATGTAGCATTTGTAATCTCAGTCCTGTCAAATGTTATGTTATGTGTGAGTATGTGTGTTTCTAGATGAATGTGGTTGAGGCTATTCACACACACTAAACTTCTCTTACCCCTCTTTCAGCACTGCTGCTGATGTCACTCACCTTCAAAGATACTTTTGGAAAGCTTTCTAACATATAAGCTCTGTGGTGCTTGCAATAACTGTGTAATACTATAGTATTGCAAACAAGTTAGGTAGGACTTCTAATAATGATTCTGGCAACTGTGAAAATGTATGTGTTTGTATAAGAATGTGTGTGTGTCTTTGTAAACACCTGATTTTGTGGTCATTCACACTTACTATACTTACCTCACCCCTCCTTTAGCACTGCTGCTGATGTCACTCACCAACAAAGATACATTTGGGGAATGTTCTACCTATAATCTCTGTGGCACGTGATAAATGCAGAACAATGTAGTAGCAATAGCTACATAGGTAGGAGTTTGAATCTCTTTCCTGGCAAGTGTGTGTGTGTGTGTGTGTGTGTGTGTGTGTGTGTGTGTGTGTGTGTGTGTGTGTGTGTGTGTACATATATATATGTCTGTACCTTAACAATTTTGGCCCCATTTACACCCAGTACACCTTTCAGTGCCTGACTTTAGCAGTCATGCAGATATCATTCACCTTAGAAGTACCTGTTGAAAACCATAAAGCATGTAAGGTCAGTGGTGCATGTGGTAAATGTGTAACATAATGGTATGAAAACATAGAGATTTGAACCTCACTCCTGGCAAATGTAAATGTGTGTAGGGTAAAATATTTTGTGAAATCTCTCACCCACTACATCACCCAATGCCAGTATTTTCAAGGGCTGGTGATGTTCCTCACTTTAGAAGTACCTTGGGACAACATCCGTCCTATAAGCTCTGTGGCATGTGTGATAAATGTGTAACACTGTAGCAGTAATACATAGCTAGATAGGGGTTTGAAGCTCAGTACTGACAAGTGTATGTCTGTCATCAGTATCCTGTGTTGGTGTGATTGTGTAATAATAGGATCCATTGGGGGGTGAATTTTGCTAAATTATTATATTGAGGTCCTAGTATATGTCCCAATGTCCACATTACAAGGCCAACAATTGTCAAACACTATAGAGGTAGGTGTAGATAATCTGCAGCCCTAAATGTCTAGTGCCATGTGCAATGACTATGTGACAGTATGGATTAGTCAAAAATATACACAAACACACATGGTTAGGCACCAACCACTATATCAGTAGTTTTCCTGAAAATTGCCTCACAGATAATACCCAACATGTGATTGCAATAGACTACATGCTTGTCGACCATAACAGTGTCACTGACATCAGAAAGTACTCTGATGTGTTACATCTTCTGACTGAGTGTGTGTTATCCAGCAAGTAAAAGGCCATGGCACCCTGTTCCATCCCCTCAGTAGCCCAATCAATGTGTACTGTGGCCCTTTTGCCATGTTCCCCACTGGATGGCTGCAACAACTGTAGAGTCTGCAAATATACCCCACAAAGGGAATACCATGCCTTATACACATGCCCTGTATGGACAGATACCAATAACTCCAATGAATCCCAGTATAATACTGTCTATGTAGGTGCAATCACTACTTCAGTAAAATAGCAGGTCTCAACAAACGAGGTCAGGAATGCTACTTCTGAAGATACCACTATGTCCACACAACATGCCCCAGAGACCTCAAGCACACTTCCACACTTCAAAGAACATGCATGTGGGACATATGCACAACCCAGACACTATCCATGTTATGGAATATAAATCACATACATGTCAAGCAATGCACATCACAGGCCACCCACAATAGAAATCTGGATGAGTGGATGGGGAATACAATACCCACCTCTGGGGACCACTCCAGTGACTATACTCCTGAGCCACACTGGGGACTATTTTCATGTGGCCTGATGCCAGCGTATTCCCTTGGGCTAGCCTTGTAGAGCCTTCAGGTCGATTCACCTACTACAAACCTATGAAGCAATGAACCTATGGATCTCAGTACTGGCAAATGTGTGTGTGTGTGTGTGTGTGTGTGTGTGTGTGTGGGGGTGTCAATAGTAATCTCAGTGTGTTTGGTTGAGGAATATCACCTGTGGCTGTGGTTATTAGCAATTGGAGGTGTGTCCAAACCATAACACATACCATTCTCCATTCTACAACAGATGAACATCAACATATACCTATGTACAACCCTCAGCCTTATAATCTGAGAGGCATATGCAATTACTGTGTTACAGACAGGGGATTTCCATGCACATACTGTACCCTGCCTATGACATGGTGGATGTGTTACCATACTGCCATACTCCAAGGTCTTGCTGCAGAGCCACATCCTGCTGACACACAGAAGCCTAGAATGCAAATGGGATACAGCATGTGAGACACATTCACTCAGCACTTTACTTGTGGAGGGAGAGAGAGAGAAAGCTGGCACTGAATGTGTTGCCAAGACTGTGGCCAATATCTGTTGTCTCAGGATAGGTATTAGCATTGTGCAGTAACTCACAGCACTTGTGTTTAATGCTGTGGAGGTTGCTGATATAACTATCAAAGATTGTTGTGACTGTCGTCAGTGTCTGCTGCATCTCTGCCATTATAGATGCCTGTAGGGGATTTCATTTAGGATCCAAAGGTGTGTTTGAGGCTAATAAGGGAGTTCAACAGTCATAGGATATCACCTTTCTCTGCAACAGTGTCCTCCTTCTGATGTACACTTTAGTAATGGCAAGGGACCATCACATTGTCTCCCAGTGTTTGGAAGACAGTGTCTGGGTTCGGTTGGCTCTGGCTAGTACCATGCATTCACGTAAGTATTTGTACAGTGCCTATGTGTATGATTCTGCAGTCATGCAGCTATTTCCCATTGCCGTGGGTGCAGTGAAGACATCCAGCCCTGTTTTCTGGGCTGCAAAGTCAGCTTTGGAGAGGTTTTGCAAGGTGATTACCTCTGTGGGGGTGTAGCTGACATGTTGCTTTCCATATTGATTACAGCCTGTGTGAATTTCACCATGCAGGAATTGACATCTGTGAATAAGCAATAGTCCCATATCTACGTAGTCAACACAGGTCATTGTTGTTGCATCCTCTACCGAGGGTCGATATGAGCTGGTTCAGGGCAATGGAAATGATGACTCCCGGAAGTGTTGGGCCACTGTACTGGCACTTGGCCACTTTTTCCAGGTGATGGAAGGGTAGTTGAAGACTCATACTATGTCAGTGTTGCGTTGGACCATCATAGATGGCAGGGTGTTGAGGAATGTGCATTGACAGTCTAGAGACATAGATGTGGACCCATAGCAGGCTATGGTACTGGATTGCTACTCAATGCTAGAAGTCTAAATCTCAAAATGCACTCACTCGAGGCATTCCTTAAAATGGAGAACATCGATATTTGTGCAGTGACCGAGACCTGGTTCAAGGCTCCAAAGAGCACCATTGCACTACCAGGCTATAACTCATACCACACTTTTTGACCAAGTAACCTGGACCGAAACACCAAAGGCGGAGGTGTGTCCATATTCATTAAGGATATCCACACCTCCAGGCTAGTTGCTCAGCATAATGCATCCGAGGTTATCCAAGTGCAACTAACTCTGGACAAAACTGCAATCCAAATTGTAGCTTGCTACAGATCCCCCACCATGCCCCAGGATTCCCACTCCTCTTTTCTTGATGTACTGGGAAATATTAGGGTTCAACCAAACACCCTAACAATGGGCGACTTCAACTACCCCACCATTAACTGGGAAAACTACTCGTGTACCAACTCCTTAGCTCATCGCTTTTTGGAATTCATAAACTCCAATGTCCTGGATCAACTTATCTACACCCCCACCAGGGGCAACAATATCCTAGACCTAGTCATTACCAATGAGTGACCAGTGTTCAACACCTGAAGTCAACTCCTCATTGGTCCAACCCGACCGTAAGCTAATCACCCTTGATATCCACATCCCTCCCCCACCTCCCATTAAGGAAACCATGGTAAAACATTTTTCCAAAGCCAACTTCATGCTTCTTAAGACAGAAGTGGTGAACTTTATGACACCCATGCAGATGGACAATACAGTTACAACTGCTAAATCCTGCACAAGCACTTACACGAGTGCATGGATCGTGCTATCCCAAACAGAACCAAGACGCTATCCTCTAAAAAAAGGAAGCCAATCTCATGGTCCCCTACCATAAACAAACTGTACAACAGAAGGAAGAAACTGTTGCAAAAGAGAGTAAAATCCCATGAGTGGAGGAGCTCCCTGGTCAGCCTCAGTAAGAAGCTGAGATCCCTTATAAGATCCTCCAAAGCTAGCTACGAAAACAAAATTGCCACTAATTCTAAGGACAACCACAAAGCATTCTATAGCTATGTCAAGAATCTCGATGGCAACACCCAGATCTGCTCTGAGTTACAGCACAAAGGCATGAAAATTACATAACCAACTGATATTGCCAACATCCTGGCAGATAGGTTCAGTGCTAACTTTACCCCCCATCAACCCCTAAAGGACCCATATCTATACAGGAAGAATGCAGAGTCCCTGTAATCACAAATACACAGGTAAAAGCTGCACTCTCTAAAGCCAAAAACACAGCATCCATGGGACTGGACAACATCCCAGGCTGCGTTTTACATGGACTTCAGAATGAACTGGCTCCCCACTTAAGCACCGTGTTCAATAATAGACTCGCATCAGGCTTTGTGCCCACTGAATGGTGCACAGCAACAGTTATCCCACTCCACAAAGGGGAGCCACCACTGATGGAAAATTCCACAACGTTGGGAAGCTATCACCGTAGTTACT